>NC_140228.1:585000-600000 GCF_951802725.1 Rutilus rutilus
TTTACATTAATGAATTTGGCAGATGCTTTTATATAAAGTGACTTATTGCATTCCAGGTTTAGATGTTATCAGTTCATTCGCTGTCTGGGACTCGAACCCATGACCTTGGCGTTTGCTCTACTTTTTGAAATACAGGAAAGATAGAGAAACTATATTTGGATTTTCATGAAGGAAAATGTTCAAGCTGTAAGAAGATAGTTAGAGAAGTTAAACGTGAAAGGACAGAAACCAATGATTATACGGTAGTGATACTTTAATAGTATTGAATTGCAATCACCAATAAAACTCGTTGTGTAAAGAATCCAATCGTCATGCTTGAGAAAACAGTAAAGTTTTGATTATTGAAATTTACTCAAGTAGCTTATGAGGAATGTATAAGTAAAGGTATTAAAGAAACTAATATTAAACGGGGTGGGCTGATTTGTCACAACCTTTGGCCAGTGTGTCACAACCTAGCAACACCCTACCAACAGGATAGCAACACGCTGACTCACAGAAAACAGCAACTCCCAAGAAACCACCCAGAACACCCTAGCAACAAAACAGTAAAACTGGTGGGAACACCTTAGCAAATAGCAACTGCATAGCAACGCCTTGCATAGCAACGCCCTGTCATTTTCTTCCGAAAATATTAAAACATTGTTTCGTTAAGATACTGTTAAAAATGTTTTACGTTAATCTGATTATTACTGATTCATACATGGCACTTTGATTAAATGCTAACCACATATTAGTTGTTTCTCATTACAAACACAAACGACTCTGGGAAAGACGGGATGGTTCGCATTTACAAAACTTCGCACACCGTTAATAATTCTTAAGCCAAAAGGCATTACATTTTTAAAATCCTTTACTTGTTTAAAATCATTAAACACGGAATGGAACTTACAAGAACAGCCTCTTTACATCTCGCAGTGGAGATTCATTGCACCTGGTCATAGATTCTGACTCATGATTCGCGAAATGATTCGACTCAGTGATTCAGTGGCGAATCGGATCTCTATCACTGACTCGCGGCACTTTCCCTCCGATTTTTCTTGTTATTTTTTGCGGTTTGCAGTCGCAAATGTTACGAAACCGTCTGCAGAAATGATTCCAAATAAAAGTGTTTATAAAAAAAAATCAATAAGAACATTTATAGCCTACTCGAGTAAAGCGTAAACATTGCAAAAGGTACAGTAATGATTCGAGGCATTAGGTGTGCAGATGTGAATTTCTGCAACGAATAAAAATAATACCTAATTTATATAGTATTTAGGCCTATACTGTGGCGTTAATGATTAAAATAAAGTCATAGTTGAAAGCAAGCAGTGACCTTTGGTGCGTTGCTATGGAGTTGCTAGCGTGGCCTGTAAATATTTCGCGCCGCAGCTTTTAATGTTGTCTTGAGTTGTTTACTATAATATATCTGTGGGATTATTTCACTTTTTTTTCGTCCAGCAGATAAAAATATTAAGTCTCACAGCGAAACTTTCCTCAACAAAGTTTGAGGCGAAAATAGGTTAAACCAAAATGACCCCTCGCATGAACACGTGGTACATTCCAGCGGGACCCCATCCCCCCTAAACTCATGGTACATTCCAGTGGAATACAATGTAGCGGGACTGAATGAAAGAGAAAAGAGACTAAAGTTTGAATGAGAGAGAGAGAGAGAGAGAGAGAGAGAGAGAGGAGCAGAGCCAATGGACATCTAAACAAAACTCTGATGATTTCAGTTCGATTTAGTAGTTTATGAGTTGAGTTATTTTAGAGAAGATGAAGATGAAGATGAAGATGCTGTGGCCGATTGCTGTGGTTTTCGCATCACTGATTTGCGTTCAGGCTCAGCAGAGAGGTGAGCTCACATATACACACACACACACACACACACACACACACACACACACACACACACACACGTCTGTTGCTCAAAGATTAATCTACGGTGTTTTTATTGCAGATAAAACTGTAAATAATAATATTGAAAATATAAGATTTTAGATTTGAGCGTAGAACTCTTTATTCTGCTCACTGAGTGCATTTGCTCTCTTCCCATGTGTTCAGATTTAGTGTTTACTGCAGGATATTCTTTAAAATATGTTCAGTACTTTGGTGATATCATGGTAAAATTATGGTAATACCGTGGAATTTCCAGAATAGATGTGCAAAACATAGTATTTCCACGGTACATGTCCATAAAATCATGGTAAAACTATAGTATTGTTTGGTAAGTGGTAGTAAACGTTACAGGGGACGTGTGACTGTAAGTGTGTTTTACTTCTTTTATAGATATGTGAACGTGGTGGGTGATGAATTAAACAATTAAATGTGCTTAATAGTTACTTAGTAGCAAAAGCGGTAACACTTTATATTACAGTGTCCTTGTTACATTTGTTACTTGTACTTACCATAGTAATAACAGTAAATCATGCATAATTACATGCAACTAACCCTCAACCAAACCCTACCCTAACCCTATAGTAAGTACATGTAGTTAATTAATATTACTCAGTACTTAAATATATAATTACACTGTAACAATGAAACCTTCAAATAAAGTGTAACCACAAAAGCACTGATTTCTTGTTACATTAGTAACAGTGCTCAGCTGTTAAATGCTTCATGTGGTCTAATTCAGTCAACACACAGCAAGTGATCGTTCCGTGAGGACCATGTTAACTTTTGCTTTGGATATTTGCATTGATAGTTTAGCATTTGCCACATTAACGAGGTTTGTCACCCGCAGGTTTGTCGAACACGTTGAGGTCAGGAAGCCACTAATGTAGTTTATCTGTGAGCCGTAAAGCAGCGAGTGTCCGCTTACACCTCAGTCCTGTGAAACCTTATCGACTGAACTTTCATCGGATCTGTGTGTGTTCTTTGTGCTGAATGTGTGGGTCACATGAGACTTCTGTCCCGGTCCATTAACGGCTAATCCTGGAGGGTTTAGTTCTGGTGAGCGGCGTTAGTTAACTGGTCATGAAAGCCTCTCAGTGGGACTCATTCTCATGAATAACACGAGGCCATTTGTGTTATTTAAACTTTAATAGACTTCTAGATCCAGAGCAGAGCAGGCGAAGAAGAGATATATGTCTGTATAGTGTGTTTTTATTTCAGTACATCAAGTTAAACTTGCATTTGCAACAAAATTATTTTTTTTTTTTTTACTTAATTGTTTATTTAAGTAGTTTTATAGTTTTTCAGTTAACTATTATAACCTTGGTTTGCAACATCGTAACAAAAGACAAAAGAAATGGATGTCTTTTGATGTTGCCTTTATTTATAGTAAGTGAAAATTATTTAATATTAGCTAACAAGATGTTTTTAGTTTATTCTAAAGTGTTTATGGTGTAAAAAGCCACACAAAAATATATAATTAATTATGGTTTTGATAATAAATCATCTTTTGTCTTTGGGGAAAATATATAAAATCAAAACTTAAGGTTTGAACCAAACCAAATTTAAAAAAAACTGATACATTTGTTTGTTTGTTTTATAAAGTATCACTCAAACTACATGTTCACATTTAGAAATGTATCATGTAACATATATATATATATATTGTGGCTGCATCTTTATCTGCTTCGATCGCTCTGCAAGTGTGAGATTTCTAATCATCTGCATTGACTGAATCACATTGTGAGGTTCTTATCAGCTCCACTTGCATCTGATTACAGACTCCGTTCACATGCAAATCCGGCAGATCTCCTGTTCTGTCCCGGAGCCACTTCATCCAGACGCTTTGATTCGCAGTCTCTGCTGATCTCATCACCAATGCATGCCACTTCAAATGCTTCTTCTAGACACGATTCAGGAGATCAGCTCCTTCTTCCACTTAAAACATTCCCAGATCTAATCTTGTTTTCCAGACCCGACTGAAAGCTGAGCTTTAGGAGTCGTTTGGGTCGGAAGCATCAGTGTGTGATGTTGTTTAAACTCTGTGTTCACACCAGACGAGCCGCTGACGACGCTCTGAGACGCTTGAAGAGCTGAAGTCATTCCTCTAAAGCTTAGGGAGAAATCTGAGCCTGTGAGGAGCGTCACAGCAAGAAATGCTTTTCTTACTCAGTATTTGTGTCTTGTTTCCAGTCCAAATATCTACAAATTCTTAAATCGAGATGAATTTGTTTTGTTTTCTGGGGATGAAAATCAAAATGAAGTGAGTTTTTGCTTAAAACAAGCAAGATTATCTGCCAATGTAGAAAGAAAAAGAATATTTTTTCCGTTTGAATTGTTTATTTTTCTGACCGCATTGGCAGATAATCTTGCTTGTTTTAAGCAAAAACTCACTTCATCCCCAGAAAACAACACATAATATCTTAAAGCATTTTACTCATCTAGTGAATGCATCCCGATTTAAGAATTTGTAGATATTTGGACTGGAAACAAGACACAAATACTGAGTAAGAAAAGCATTTTTTGGTGTGTATAATGTGATCTGGGTAAATATATGAGTTGTTTCTCTTGATCTCTTAACCATGAAAGTGCATCTGTCTTATAAACATCTAATTCACTTCTTAGTTTAGTTGTGTAAAGAAGATTGAGGAGTTCGCAGCAGACAGATGTGTGTTGGTTCTCAGCGTGTGTGTCACATGCAAACGCAGGCCAGATGTGCCGTAATGACTTCAGTCTTCAGTGTCTCTTTATCTGCCGAGTGTTTGAAGTGTGTGTGTGTGTGTGTGTGTGTGTGTGTTCAGCACCACTGGGGTCCATTCAGAGCCACGACTCCCCCGAGACACACACCGTCTGCCGGTGACACACACTCAACACACACACAAGCTGATATTCAGTGTCATTGAGATCGTTTGGTGATGCACAGAAATTAGCAGCATTAAAGGCCCTAAAGCCCTTTACTATGGTAAAATCAGTGTAAAACACAGCCTGGAAGGGCTTGTTGCTTGTATAAACCACTGATTATGCATGATAAAAACAATAATCAGATATGATGAAGAGTTTACAGTTGAACGAAGACTTTGACCTCTTGATCTTCTTCATCTTCTTCTTCATCTTCACGGTTCCTCTCTTTGAACTCTTTGCTGTCAGTAATGACCGGTCAGCAGAGGATGATGGTTATCTCCTCATGAGAATTGATGACTGCTTTTGTCTAGTGTCCAAAGTGTAGTTATTTGTGTCATGAATGGCGGCACACAGACACGTGGGCGGATGATGGATCGCTCTTCAAAGAGAGAAAGAGAAGGTTGAGCAGTTCTGAGCAATTGCCTCTTAAACGCCGAGTTATTAAACAGCTCTATGATGTTTTTTCCCATCTTTAACTTTCTTCAGTGTGTGTTGATGTTTGATCATGAAGAAGCTCCAGCTCTTCTCTATATCAGAGTCAGTGTCTCTGAACTCCTGAAACGCCTCCACTGTAGTCTTGAGTTTCTTCCGGGAACGAACACGTCACAATATTCCTCATTATAATAATTCATGCGCAGAATAAAGGGGCGGGGCCTGGTTGAGTTAGTCAGTAGTGTGTTAAACTGGCGGTTATGGGAAGGGGCGGGACATTTCCCAATCACACTCGAAGCGCTCGACCAATCACGACACACTGCTCCAGCCGACCAATCAGAGCACAGTGTGCTGTTCAGAAGGAGGGGCTTCATAGAGACAGGAAGTAAACAGAGCATTACTGACAGACTGGGAAGAGAGGAGCCGCAACAATGGAGAATATGAGGAAAATAATCAACATTCAAGCAGGAAAACCTGTTCTAGTAGAGCCTGAAAACATCATCAAGACTTTGAGTGCATTATAGTTCCTCTTTAAACATTTTCCATCTGTCATTCCAGGTCTGTTTCCCGCTATCCTGAACCTCGCCAGTAATGCCGAAATCTCCACCAACGCGACCTGTGGCGATCCCGCTCCCGAGATGTACTGTAAACTAGTGGAACACGTTCCCGGAAGACGAATCCGGAACCCTCAGTGTCGGCTCTGTGACGCAAGCAGCCAGAATCCCAAAGGTAACAGAATCCCAAATCTTAAACTAGATTAATCAGCAACACTTTACAATAAAAGTCCCTTTAGTTCATGCATTAACTAACAATACGTAACAATGAGTAATACATTTGTTACAGTGTTTATTAATCTTTGTTAAAGGGATAGTTCACCCAAAAATGAAAATTAGCCCATGATTTACTCTCCCTGAAGTCATCCTAGGTGTATATGACACTCTTCTTTCAGACGAACACAATCAGAGTTATATAAAAAAATATCCTGGCTCTTCCCAGCTTTATAATGGCAGTGAATGGCCGTTTCTGTTCTGAAGTCCATCATAAGTGCATCTATCCATCATAAAAGTGCATCTATCCATCATAAAAGTGCATCTATCCATCATAAAAGTGCATCTGTCCATCATAAAAGTGCATCTATCATCATAAAAGTGCATCTGTCCATCATAAAAGTGCATCTATCCATCATAAAAGTGCATCTATCCATCATAAAAGTGCATCTATCCATGATAAAAGTGCATCTATCCATGATAAAAGTGCATCTGTCCGTCATAAAAGTGCATCTATCCATCATAAAAGTGCATCTATCCATGATAAAAGTGCATCTATCCATGATAAAAGTGCATCTATCCATCATAAAAGTGCATCTATCCATCATAAAAGTGCATCTGTCCATCATAAAAGTGCATCTATCCATCATAAAAGTGCATCTGTCCATCATAAAAGTGCATCTATCATCATAAAAGTGCATCTGTCCATCATAAAAGTGCATCTATCCATCATAAAAGTGCATCTATCATCATAAAAGTGCATCTATCCATGATAAAAGTGCATCTATCCATGATAAAAGTGCATCTGTCCGTCATAAAAGTGCATCTATCCATCATAAAAGTGCATCTGTCCATCATAAAAGTGCATCTATCATCATAAAAGTGCATCTATCCATGATAAAAGTGCATCTATCCATGATAAAAGTGCACCTGTCCGTCATAAAAGTGCATCTATCCATCATAAAAGTGCATCTATCCATGATAAAAGTGCATCTATCCATCATAAAAGTGCATCTATCCATGATAAAAGTGCATCTATCCATCATAAAAGTGCATCTATCCATCATAAAAGTGCATCTATCCATCATAAGTGCATCTATCCATCATAAAAGTGCATCTGTCCATCATAAAAGTGCATCTATCCATCATAAAAGTGCATCTGTCCATCATAAAAGTGCATCTATCATCATAAAAGTGCATCTGTCCATCATAAAAGTGCATCTGTCCATCATAAAAGTGCATCTGTCCATCATAAAAGTGCATCTATCCATCATAAAAGTGCATCTGTCCATCATAAAAGTGCATCTGTCCATCATAAAAGTGCATCTATCCATCATAAAAGTGCATCTGTCCATCATAAAAGTGCATCTATCATCATAAAAGTGCATCTGTCCATCATAAGTGCATCTATCCATCATAAAAGTGCATCTGTCCATCATAAGTGCATCTGTCCATCATAAAAGTGCATCTGTCCATCATAAAAGTGCATCTATCCATCATAAAAGTGCATCTATCATCATAAAAGTGCATCTATCCATCATAAAAGTGCATCTATCCATCATAAGGCTGCTGGACCAGACAACATCCCTGGACGCGTACTCAGGGCATGTGCGGAGCAGCTCGCTGGGGTTTTTACAGACATTTTCAACCTGTCTCTTGCCCAAGCAACTGTACCAACATGCTTTAAATGCACTTCCATTGTGCCAGTGCCAAAACACTCCAGCCCGAAGTGCCTTAATGACTACCGCCCTGTAGCACTCACACCCATCGTAATGAAGTGCTTTGAGCGGCTGGTCCTGGCACACCTAAAAGACTCTCTACCATCCACATTGGACTCACACCAGTTTGCCTACCGTAGCAATAGGAGCACAGAGGATGCAGTCTCCATGGCACTGCACTCTGTGCTCACACATCTGGACAATAAGAACACTTATGCACGCATGCTGTTTGTTGACTTCAGCTCAGCATTCAACACTGTCATCCCAACTAAGTTAATAACCAAACTTGGAGACCTGGGCTTCAACACCTCCATGTGCAACTGGATTTTGGACTTCTTGACCAACAGACCCCAGAATGTTCGATCAGGCTCCAACTGCTCCACATCCATCACACTCAACACTGGTGTACCACAGGGCTGTGTGCTAAGCCCGTTCCTCTACTCCCTCTTCACCTCCGACTGCAAGCCTGTGTACGGATCTAATTCCATCGTCAAGTTTGCGGACGACACTACGGTGATTGGTCTCATCAGCAACAACGATGAGACTGCCTATAGGGAGGAGATCAAGCACCTGGCCACATGGTGCACCGAAAATAACCAGCTCCTCAACACCACCAAAACGAAGGAGCTCATCGTGGACTTCAGGAAAGTGTCAAGAGGCACACACGACACCATCCACATCAATGGAATGGCTGTTGAGCGTGTCTCCAGTTTCAAGTTCCTGGGGACCCACATCTCGGCGGACATGACCTGGACAACCAACACCTCCAGCCTGGTCAAGAAGGCTCACCAGCGCCTCTTCTTCCTGAGGACACTGAGGAAGAATCAGCTTTCCTCCACTATCCTGGTGAACTTCTATCGCTGTGCAATAGAAAGCATCCTGACCAACTGTGCTACAGTGTGGTATGGGAGCTGTTCTGTTGCAGAGCGCAAGGCACTGCAGCGGGTGGTGAAAACCGCCCAGCGCATCACTGGGACTCCACTACCTGCCATCGAGCACATCCAGAGGAAACGCTGTCTGCATCGAGCTCGCAGCATCCTTAAGGACTCCTCTCACCCAGCCCACAGACTGTTTTCTCTCCTGCCTTCCGGCAGGCGTTTCAGGTGCCTCCGGACCAGGACCAGCAGACTAAAGAACAGTTTTTTCCCCAGAGCTGTCTCTTTATTAAACTCTAACCCTCATTGATCCCACTCCCCTCATATACTGATTGACTCTCCTCTCCCTCCTCACACCTGCCTCCATTTGTTATTTGCAATACTATAATGTTCATTTGCACTGCTGACTGTTATTACAGTAACAACTGTTTACATATGCATCTTGCACTACTACCTTGACTGGAATATGCTCATTTGCACTGCCGACTGTTTATTTACAGTACCGACTGTTATATATACATTGCAATATCGTACCTTAACTGTAATATGCAATTACTTTCCACTGCACTCACTCGGATAGCTTCTGTCCAAACTTTATTTGCACTACTTTAAATCCATTGTTATACTGCTCATTAGCCTAACTTATACATATATCTATTTGTAAAATTCTGTTTACAGTAATATCCATCTGTATATTATGCTCACATTCTGTTTATAGTAACAGCCATCTGTATATATATTCATAGTACATATCTATCTGTAAAATTATGTTTATAGTAACAGCCATCTGTATATTATATTCAGTACATATCTATCTGTAAACATTCTGTTTATAGTAATAGCCATCTGTATATTATTATATTCAGTACATATCTAGCTGTAAACTCTGTTCACAGTAATAGTTATCTGTATATTATATTCATAGGACAATCTATCTGTAAATTTTTGTTTATAATAGTATTCAACTCTATATTTATTCAGTACATATCCATGTTCTGCACTTATGAACCACTGTATATCCTGCACTTGCTGCTATTGCACTTCTGGTTAGACCTAAACTGCATTTCGTTGCCTTGTACCTGTACTTGTGTAATGACAATAAAGTTGAATCTAATCTAATCTAATCTAATAAAAGTGCATCTGTCCATCATAAAAGTGCATCTGTTCATCATAAAAGTGCATCTGTCCATCATAAAAGTGCATCTATCCATCATAAAAGTGCATCTGTCCATCATAAAAGTGCATCTATCCATCATAAAAGTGCATCTTGGGCTAATTTTCATTTTTGGGTGAACTATCCCTTTAATGTGCCGGTCTAGTTAATTCATCTATGTAGTCTTGCATATTCGTGGTGGTTTTTCCTGCTAACCGTAGATCATGTTTATTTCTGTTCAAACAGAGCAACATCCCATTACTAACGCCATCGACGGCACTAACCAGTGGTGGCAAAGCCCGAGCATCAAGAACGGGCGTCAGTTCCACTGGGTCACGATCACGCTGGACCTTCGACAGGTAGGACTGCGCTAGTCTGGTGCTCAGATGCTAACTCTGTGTCCGCGTCTCCTCATCCGCAGAATCAGCAGTTTCCTGTCAGTGCTTTCATATAATAACTAGAGGAATAACAACGTGCAGTTAACTATTTTACACTATAACACTAGTGTTTATGATTACAATAATAATATGATAACAAACACCAGTTTGCATCAGTGTTATTTCAAGTATAGTTTCATTCATATTTTTAAGAAGTTTTTATATTTAAATTCTGTTTTAATTTTAATTTGAGTTATTTTAAGGGTATTTTTGCTTTTTTTTATTTTTAAATATGTCTATAGACTGTATTAATATTTAGTTTAGTTTTATTTATTTCAGGACATCAAGTTAAACTTGCATTTGCAAGTAGGAGAAATAAAATAAGTTTTTGACTTATTAATTATTAATTCCAAGCAACGAAAATGTTTTTATGTTTTTTAGTTTTAGTTTCAATAACCTTGGTTTGCAATATCTTAACAGAAGATAAAAGAAAAGACCATAGAAATGAAGGTCATTTGATGTTGCCTTTATTAATAAACTAATAATACTTTATATTATAACTAGTTTAGCTTTTGTTTATGGTGTAAAAAGCCAAAAAAATCTTTATTTTGACCTACATTAAGTAGCATTTTGTATTGTGTCTAAAGAATATATATTAAGTACATGTTCTTGACAATAAATAATCTATTACTTTGCATGAAAATATATTAAATCGAAACTTAATTTTTAAACCAAACCAAATTCAAGAAAAACTGATACATTTGGCTGTTTTTTTTTAAATTGGTTCAAAGTATCATTTATTGCTATTTGTTCATAATGAAAATGTAAAAAAAAGAAGAAAAAATGCAATTCAGATTCCCTGATGATGAGATATCTTGACATCCTGAGATAATTGTGTTTCAGAAGCATCTGTAGTTTTGCAGTTTTGATTTTGGAGAGATGTTAAGTTAAGGAACACAGTGCCGTTTCCCAGTGAAATGAAGCTGTTTTTACACCCTCCTCCTCCTCCTCCTCCTCCTCCTCCTCCTCCGTCAGGGCAGATCAGCCATTATGTCCCGTCGTTAACTTGAATGCTGTGCTAATTGTACACTAGCTGCCGGGTTCCTGTGTGTGTGTGTGTGTGTGTGTGTGAATGGAGGAGCAGTTGTGTTGTTGTGAAGCGATTCCAGGCCCTCGGGGGCCGTCGAACACAAGAGTGTTTGTCTAGAGAGGTCAAGAGACACACTAATCCCAAAACTAGAAACAATCCGCAGCATTCCAGCACTGATAATACTCACAACTATTCCACACACAACCCAGTCACTGTGATCTGACGGACACATTCCAGCCACAGTACGGGTTATGGATGTGATGATGAATGTGATGATGGTCACTCTTGTGTTCATGTGCAAATGACGACTATTAAAATCTGCCGAGAACCCAAAACTGCTGGATTAACTCAACGTTTTTGCAGATGATAAAAATGCATTTAATAATTATTTGTATTGTTTTATTGGTAACACATTACAGTACGGTTACATGAACTACTGCAACAATGAAAATACTTAAAGCATTTATTAACCGTAGTTATTGTTCATTTCCGCATTTACTAATACGTTATTATAATCATAATTATATTGATATTATTTAATGGATCTGAACTAACATAAACAGTTGTATTTTTATTGACTAAATTTAACAAAGATTAATAAATACTCTAACAAATGTGCTGCTCGTTGTTAGTTAAAGTCCCCCTGCAGTCAATCATTTGATCCCTTAAAACTCATCTTTGATCACCAAAATGACATATTTGAATGTTTTTTTCTTTAAAAAAAAGTCTTCATGCCTTATAATATCTTGACTGTAACTCGACACCCTTGCCTCATTTAGTATGCGCGGTTCTATGAATATGCAAATGAGCCCCGCCTCCACTCACTCACTCAGCTCAGAGATCCACTGGTTGACGATCACACGTTGATCTGATTGGTTACAAGGTAGTTTGTGACGTCAGAAACACCAGCGATTTCAAAGCGTGTGTTTGAGACTGTCTTTGGTTCACTGCAGTTTTAAGGAGGAAATACTCAGCAATGGTGTCGACTTATGAACTTACACATGCTTTGTCTTAAAGCAGATTAATAACACCACAGTATGAACTTACTGGAGAAGCAAAATGACTGAAGACACTAAGACTTGATTTTTGAAAAATATCGAAATGAAGTGAGAAAAGTAAACAAATATAAAAGATATTTGCTGTTATTTTGCTCTTATCTTTTCCCCGAGTCATTTGGCTTCTCCAGTAAATGTAACTTGGTTTAAGAATGTTTAGGAAATTGTGCTGAAAAATGCGGTGCCAGAAACTCATCAACCACAGAAATCTGAATCACCACACGTTTCCCCGGCTGAAAAACACTAAAGAATCCTGCGATGTGGTTTAGTGGAAGCAGACGAGTGTGTGTGTGTGTGTGTGTGTGTGTGTGTGTGTGTGTGTGTGTGTGTGTGTGTGTGTGTGTGTGTTCGTCTGCAGTGAGGATGAGTCAGGCCTTTGTCTGTGTTCAGTGAGGCCACGGGGGAGGGGCGCGACGCGACACACACACTCACACACACACACACACACACACACACACACACACACACACACACACAGACACACACACACACACACACACACACACACACACACACACACACACACACCTGAGGGGACGGGTGGGCCCAGGTGAGCTTTCAAGCTTTACAGCCACAGTTTGCTGGTCATTCATCAGATGAAAAGGAAGAATTTTGACAAAAAAGAAGTTTAAAGGAGTCGTTCACTTCAGAATTAAAATTTCCTGATAATTTTCTCTCCCGCACATCATCCAATATATTCATGTCTCTCTTTCTTCAGTGGAAAAGAAATAAAGGTTTTTCAGGAACACATTCCAGGATGTTTCTCCATATAGTGTCTTCAATGGGGTCCAATGGGTCGAAGGTCCAGATGTGAGTTTCAGTGCAGCTTCAAAGTCTCGACACGATCCAGCCGAGGAATAAGAGTCTCATCAAGACAAATCAATTTGGACCTTCGACCCGTTGGACCCCATTGAAGTCACTATATGGAGGAACATCCTGGACTGTTTTCCTGAAAAACCTATTTCTGGCCTCTATGGAAATGCAGAAATTACTGTTTTCAAACAGGTTTCCTGATCATTCTTTATCGCCTGTTATTGGTCAGTTAAACAGATAGCCCCTCCCTAAACTCACGTCATTAGTCAGTTAAGCAGATAGCCCCTCCCTAAACTCACGTCATTGGTCAGTTAAACAGATAGCCCCTCCCTAAACTCACGTCATTGGTCAGTTAAGCAGATAGCCCCGCCCTAAACTCACGTCATTGGTTGAGACAGACGTTGACATCGCGCTGCTCAAACTGTGCGAGTTTGTATTTGTAATGAATGATTTTGCAAAGGTCAGGGTTCAGAGATGTTTACGTTTCTTTGACTCGCAACACAAAGCAAACGCCAGCACCTGTTTGATCGAGTGTCGTCGTAGAGTAGCACTGTTTACGGCCTCTTCACAGCTGTGTGTGTGTGTGGGAGTGTGTGAGAGAGAGAGCGTGTGTGTGTGCATGTGTGAGAGAGTGTGAGAGAGAGAGAGTGTGTGTGTGTGCGTGTGCGTGTGTGTGTGATAAAGAGAGTGTGACCAACACAGCTGTTGAAGATCCTCCTGAGGTGTTTGGACAGGAGACCGTGTATGTGTGTGTGTGTGTGTGTGTGTGTGTGTGTGTGTCTCTCTCTCTGTGTGTGTGTGTGTGTGTGTGTGTGTCTCTGTGTGTGTGTGTGTTTACGGCCTGATGGTGTCTCTGTCTGGGGGGCCAAACGTCTCCTTGGCTTGTGTTTGCTTGGCCAGATTGTGTTCGCTGGAGGCGACTGGTTTCTGATGCTGGTTATCGTCTTCAGTGTGTGAATCTGCTGGGATTTATCCAGTTTTGGTGGGATTTTACTAATAAGTTCAAGATTCCAGTAGCCTTATTAACATGGGAAAGTCTTTACTTTGCCAAATCATTGGAAATGATAAATTACAGACAAGATAGTTTTTTTGATTTTCAATGTAGTCAACCTTCGAAAACAAAAAGTGCACAATATTGTGTTTCGTTATCTAAATGTTATTCAGCCTGTTGCTGTTAGAGTTATCCAGACGCCCTTGAGTTTGTCCAGATGACACAATGTTTTACATCTTCAGGAAACAATGCTTGTTTTGTCTAATGTGAAGTTCAGTGAAACTCAACAGTGTCAGAATGAGACGTTTGACCTCAACGAGTTAGAAACAGTTTCTCACGGCATATCCAGATCCACACAGACATACACCTCGTTCACTCATAGGTACATTTATTGTCATATTTCTTGGAGCGGTTGTTGTTTTCCCTAGCAACCATCCCATAATTCTACAGTAAGGCCTGTGATTATCATCTCTGCTGAATGAAAGTGGAAAATCACTCCCTGTAATCCGTGATTTCCCTGCATCTTCACAAACGTTTTATTCCGGGGATTCCGGAAATCTCATGATCAAATGCAGAGACACTCGAACGCTGTCATTACAGTCTGACGAGATGAAGTGTGTGTGTGTCTTCGTCTTTACATTGCTAAGCGTCCAGTAAACACACACACACACACTCATACCTGTATATGTGGTTTACAGGGATTCTCCTCAGGCGTAATGGTTTATGCTGTGTATTGTATCCTCTTAAACTAAACCTACATCACAGAACCCATTAGAGCGTAATGTGGATCATCACAGAGGGACAGCTTCAGTGCAGTAAGCCCATGTGTTCAGGTGAGGTGTGTGTGAAACAGATTCAACCCAGTGCTCGTCTGGAGAGATTGAGTGAGAACTGAGATGAAAGCAGCTCATCTGAGACACACACTCATGAGATCCGGAGTGTTTCTCCTGCCA
>NC_140228.1:605000-612500 GCF_951802725.1 Rutilus rutilus
TGAGTGAGTGAGTGAGTGAGTGAGTCAATCAGTCAGTGAGTGTGTGAGTGAGTCAGTGAGTGAGTGAGTGAGTGAGTGAGTGAGTGAGTCAGTGAGTGAGTGAGTGTGTGTGTGTGTGTGTGTGTGTGTGTGTGTGTGTGTGTGTGTTTGTGTGTGAGTGAGTCAGTGAGCGAGTGAGTGTGTAAGTGAGTCAGTGAGTGAGTGGGTGAGTGATTGAGTCAGTCAGTGAGTGAGTGAGTCAGTGAGTCAGTCAGTGAGTCAGTCAGTGAGTGAGTCTGTGTGTGTGTGTGTGTGTGTTCAGATGACGGCAGTAAACTTTAAAGGGCCAGAATGAACAGATGAATTAACTTAATGTAAACAGTTGAGAAATAAAACAGTATTAGTATTGGATCTGGGCATTCACTTCAACAGAGGACAAAGTAAAAAATCACTCACTTGTAGTTTTAGCTGTGGTTTCAAAATTAGAAAAAAATATTTGTGCATTTTCATTAGTATCTAAAATAACTTATGTTTTACATAACTTAACGTTCTGGAAGAATGTTTGCTAAAGTTCTGAGAATGTTCCCTGTTAACTGTGTCTCCATTAGAGCTCCAGAAGAGTTTCCAAACTTCTTCATGATGAATCTTCTGCACAATAAAGACTGTGAATGTTAAACCCTTTGACGTGTCTGTGTTTCAGGTGTCTCCGTACGCCGATAACCCGTGTGTTGAGTGTGAGTGTGATGCGAGTGGCTCAGCGAGTCCCGTGTGCATCAGAGACGATGATCATGCGAACCTCGACACAGGTGAAACATCACTGCTTCTGTTTCCCACCGAATATCTCTGAATGCAGTGTTTCAGGCATTGTCTGAGCTGCTGGTTTGTGTCGTGTAGGTCTGTCTGCAGGTCAGTGTGTGTGTAAGGAGGGTTTTGCGGGCGAGAAGTGTGACCGCTGTGCGTTCGGCTTCAGAGATTTCCCACAATGCACTCGCTGCGAGTGTAACCTGGACGGAAGCCACAACAGCGACCCCTGCAGGGAGTGTGTGTGCAAGGTAACGGTTATAAAGATCTCATTGATTTACATTATAAGCATTAGAATTTCATATAAATATCAGCATGCACCAAACTGCATATTTTTGCTCAATTTGGGCCGTTTTTGCTTCCATATTCTCACTATATCAGACTGTATGAGCCATAAAAACCTGATGAATCAAATATTCAACAAAAAAACACCTTTTTTAAATATCATGATTTTCTGACTGTTATTTCATATATCAGGCTTTATAGGGTTTTAGCATCAAATGACACTTGCGTAACCTCTTCTCCCGTCTCTCTCTCTCTCTCTCTCTCTCTCTCTCTCTCTCTCTCTCTCTCTCTCTCTGCAGGATAACGTGATGGGCTCGAACTGTGATCTGTGTAAGCAGGGTTTCTATAACCTGCAGGCCAGTAATCCCGAGGGCTGCACCGAGTGTTTCTGTTTCGGAGTGTCAGACGTGTGCGAGAGCTCGACCTGGTTCACCAGCTCGGTATGTTTAACTACTGCTAATATCACACCAAAAATAACAAAACTACATCATCGTAACAGCTTGACTAAAGTAAAGACTTAGAACTAAACTGAGGGCTTAAACGCAGGGGAAAACAAACTAAACAAGAAACAGGTGTGCAAAGCAATCAGTAACCATAGCAACAAATAAGTGTATAATCGGTAAACTAGGAAACTGAAGATTTCCTTGGAAATTCCGGGAAATTGGGAATAAAAGAAGCAGTTAAAGAACACAGGGAAACAATGAAATACAAAATATAAAATTCCATAAAACAGAACATGATCGTTACAATATAGCAGAGCTGCACGATTAATTGTTAAAAGATCATAATCTCGATTCAAACACCCACATGATCTCATTCCTTAATGACAACGATTCGCCTGTCTGTTAAACCTTTGACTAAATTGGTCGGAAAATTCACGCTGCTGCTGACCCAGAGAAAGCAGTTATCTAGGTATGAAACACTTTCACAAACAGTCTTTTCACAGTATTATTATTTCCATGTTACAAATATTCATATCATCACTGATGTTCTGGGATAAAAGTTTAGTTCGGATATAAACACTCATATCTACGGTAGCGATCAAAATAGAATAAATCACCTTCAAATAATTATTGTATCAATTACATCGTTACACCAGTAGGTGGCGACAAGGGACTGCTAAAAAATGTGTTTGTCATTGAATCATTGATTCAAGAGATTCGTTCAGAAACACTGATTCATCCAGTAATGAAACAAGTGAAGTCTTTATGAGTGAGTCATTGAATCATGCAGCTCTACAATATAGACATGTAAAATTTATATATATATATATATATATATAGAAAAAAGACAAAACCGCACAAAACTACTACAACATTACCTAAAATGAAACCAGAAAATACACCAATAAAACCTATTTCACAATATATGTTGTAAAGTAACGCTGTGACTGTGTCGAGCAGCAAACACTGTTGTCATGCAAATGAACGGCCAGAACACATTAAAAGTTTTCTGTTTTCTGTTAAAACGGTGTCGTGTAAGTTATCATAAGTTAATAACTAATGATCTCTACAATGGAAGTGAATCACTCAAAAACTAAGTTTATCTGGACAATAACTTTATTCTAGAGCTGCTGTAAAGCCTAAACATTCTCTGTTACTGTAATCTCCTGTTATCACTGTAAAGCGAAACAATCCATAATGTTAAAAGCACTATTATATATAAATGAAGCTGACTTGACTTGACTGTGGTTTGACTTGTTGTTGATTCTCAGGTGGTTCACAGAGACGCGGTTCTCCTCCGATCTCCTCAGAGCTCCAGCATCTTCACATCTCAGATCTCAGACGAAAACCTGATCGTGTCGAACGGCTCGGTGTCCGCAGGCGTGCCGTCGCTGTGGTCGTGGGCCGCGCCGGAGCCGTTCCTCAACAACAAGGTGACTCTCTCTCTGTGTGTGTGTGTGTGTGTGTGTGTGTTTCTCATGGCCTGTCATTACACTCACACTCATTAACACATTTACAGCTAATTAGCTTACACACGTTCGCAGCGTCTGTCCCCAGGAGATTAATGAAATTAAAACATCTAATTATAGCATTCATTTCCATCAGCTCCGACCTCCATTCAACATGAAATCATAACCGACTACTTTTTTTTAACTACTTTTATAGTCCCCCTGTAGTCAATAATTGTATCTCTTAAAACTCATCTTTGATCACCAAAATTACATATTTAAAACTTTTTTTCCTTTAAAAAAAATCTTTATGCCTTAAAATATCTTGAATGTAACTCGACACCCTCGCCTCATTTAGTATGCGCGGCTCTATGAATATGCAAATGAGCCCCGCCTCCACTCACTCACTCAGCTCAGAGATCCACTGGTTGACGATCACACGTTGATCTGATTGGTTACAAGGTAGTTTGTGACGTCAGAAACACCAGCGATTTCAAAGCGTGTGTTTGAGACTGTCTTTGGTTCACTGCAGTTTTAAGGAGGAAATACTCAGCAATGGTGTCGACTTATGAACTTACACATGCTTTGACTTAAAGCAGATTAAAAACACCACATAGACACATAAACTACATTAAACGCTGGATTTACACCACAGGGGGACTTTAAAATATTACAATGTTCTAATATAGAATAAAAGGCAATTAATATTAGTAATATTATCGAATTAACTAATATCGAACACTAACAGGTGAGAGCTAAACTTGAGCTGAATCATGGCAATATTGTCTTATATTGATGATCATTAACACTGTTATTTTCCTGTTTATTACTGTGAAGCTGCTTTGAAGCAATCAGTACTGTATAAAGCGCTGTAGAAATAAAGCTGACTTGAACTAAAACATCAGCTGATGACCCACAGTCATCAGTCAACCATATTCCCGCAGTATTCTGCTAGGTTTAACTAGAGCATCCTCATCATTTCTCTGTATAGTTGACGTCGTATGGAGGTTTCTTGAACTACAGCGTTGCGTACGACACATCTGAGGAGAACGTGGACAAAACGCTGAGCTCAGATTTCAGTGTAATTATTGAGGTAAGATGATAATTATTCTGCATATGTGACCCAATATATATATCAGACATATAGTTTATTGCTGCATGATTTACCGTGTTGAAGTCTTACAACAATCTGTGAAGCTTTAAAAGTGTAATAATACATTTCAGTACTGAGTAATATTAATTAACTACATGTACTTACTATAGGGTTAGGGTAGGATTAGGATTTGGCTGAGGGTTAGTTGCATGTAATCATGCATCATTTACTGTTATTACTATGGTAAGTGCATGCAACGTATGTAACAAGGACACTGTAAAAAGAAGTGTTACCTTTTGTTATCAAGCGTAGCGTCAGTTCTGGCAGGTCACGCTAGTCTAGCTTCGTTTCTCAGGAGCTGATTCCCCTCCTCCCTCCCCAGCTCCACCTGTCTCCGGCAGGATTTGGCTTTGAATCAGACTAAATCCTCGAATTATGTTGTACATTCAAATGTTGAATGAATGATTTCTGCAATAGATTCTTGTTGGTTGTGTTCTGTTTACCCTGAGGGGGGTATTGCTGCTCTTATCCATGCTAGGCTGCCCAGAGCAGAACCATACCGCCAAACCAAACTATATGCTAATGGTCAATCGTATTTAACAACAGTGGTCCTCCTGACAGAATGATAGTAGTTGTGATGTAAACGCACCAGTAGAGCATGTGACTGTGAAGGAGAGCCTCGGTATGATTGTGTGTTGTGTTTCAGGGTAACGGGCGCACGCTGAGACAGACGCCGTCCTCTCGTCTGCTTCTGAACGCTCACACCGAGCAGCTCGTCTCCATTCAGGTTCTCCCGCACTCGTTCACCGACGCTCACAGCGGCAGGAGCGTTCAGAGAGACGAGCTGATGACGCTGCTAGCGGACCTCGCTACGCTACGGGTTCGAGCTCAGCTGGAGGCCAGCGCTGAGGGAACGCTACGGTCAGGACACAAACAAGCTGAAATAAACTAAAAACTAAAAAAAAATTAATTTATATATGTATTGTTTTATTGAATCGTTTATTATTCATTGTGAGCATGTGAAGATGTTTGTGGTCGGCAGGTTGAGTGGCGTGTCTTTGGGAGTTGCAGACACACACTCCGGTCCGGCTAAACTCCCTCTGGATGTGGAGCAGTGCGAGTGTCCGTGGGGATATTCCGGCTCTTCCTGCGAGGTGAGGAACACGTGCGCTTCCACATGAGCTGAACATGCACATATCAACCGGTTTCTCACCCAGCAGTGTGTGTGTGTGTGTGTGTGTGTGTGTGTGTGTCTCCAGTACTGTATTCCCAGGTTTTATCGGGTCGGTGGGATTCTGTTCGGAGGAAACTGTCTTCAGTGTGAGTGTAACGATCACGCGAGCGAGTGCGACATCAACGGAGAGTGTCTGGTAGGTGTACTCTTTTATTTTTTTATTTTTTTTATTAACACGACAAAACTGCATAAGTAATAGACAAATGACATCTACACACAAGTACACATGCATTTTCTGACCCGTTGCACTCCTGACTGTAACGGCTCCGGTGTGTTTGGGGTTCTGACCCGCTGCACTCCTGACTGTAACGGCGCCGGTGTGTTTGGGGTTCTCAGGACTGCACACACAACACCAGCGGGCCTCACTGCGATCGCTGCGAGCCGGGCTTCTATGGAGACGCCAGTGAGGGAACGCCAGACGACTGCCAGAGATGCTCCTGTCCACTCACACTGGAGTCTAACAAGTGAGTGTGTGTGTGTGTGTGTGTGTGTGTCTGCCAGAGATGCTCCTGTCCACTCACACTGGAGTCTAACAAGTGAGTGTGTGTGTGTGTGTGTGTGTGTCTGCCAGAGATGCTCCTGTCCACTCACACTGGAGTCTAACAAGTGAGTGTGTGTGTGTGTGTGTGTGTGTGTCTGCCAGAGATGCTCCTGTCCACTCACACTGGAGTCTAACAAGTGAGTGTGTGTGTGTGTGTATGTGTATCTGCCAGAGATGCTCCTGGCCACTGAGATACTGGCGTCTAACAAGTGAGTGACTGTGTGTGTGTGTGTGTGTGTGTGTGTGTGTGTGTGTGTGTGTGTGTGTGTGTGTGTGTGTGTGTGTGTGTGTGTGTGTGTGTGAGTGAGTGACTGTGACGAATCCACCCGGATCCTTCTCGATGGGGGGGGGTCTTTTGTGTGTCTGGATGTCTGAGCGTTTCTCACAGTAACACAAACTGTGTCTTTATTCATGATCACACACTTACAGTGAAAGACGTCTGGATTGGTTCCCTACAGAACCCTATATTGGTTCCAGTGTAGAACATTTTAAACTAAAAATGGTACAAGATGATCAATAAAAGAGCTCCTACATATTTAACACATATTCCTCTAGGGTAAGTGAGAGACATCTTTATAACACGAGGCAGAGTCTCATGGATATTACATTATATCGTTTTAAAACTGTGAATCGCAGGATATTCGTTGCCTCTGGATATCAAAAGTATTTCTAATATGGTTGTTTTTAGTGCGACTGTTAAAAGTTGGTTATTAGATAGTTTTTGTTTTAGTGATACATTTGTATTAGTGTATTGTGTGTGCGTGTGTGTGTGTGTGTGTGTGTGTGTGTGTGTGTGTGTGTGTGTGATACATTTGTATTAGTGTATTGTGTGTGTGTGTGTGTGTGTGTGTCTGTGTGTGTGTGTGCGTGTTTGAGTGAGTGAGTGATTGTGTGTGTGTGTATGTGTGTGTGTGTGTGTGTGTGCATGTTTGAGTGAGTGAGTGAGTGTGTGTGTGTGTGTGTGTGTGTGTGTGTGTGTGTGTGTGTGAGAGAGAGAGAGAGAGTGTGTGTGTGTAAATGAATGGATTCTGTATGTACTGAAATCTAGATTCTGTTGAATATATTGTAATATACTGTGTGTAGTTTCAGCCCCACGTGTGAGCTTCAGGGTCCCGGAGAGTTCGTGTGTGATCAGTGTCCGCTGGGATACGCGGGACACAAGTGTGAGAGGTACGAGATCCGACATATTCCTCGCGGATAATAAACACTTCGGGCTCTGAGAGAACACAATATTTCACACACACCTTCCTCTCTCACGGTCAGGTGTGCTGACGGTTACTACGGCGACCCGACGGTCCCGGGCCAGGGGTGTTCGGTGTGCGAGTGTAACGGGAACGTGGACCGGTCTGAGGCGGGTCACTGCGACGGCCTCACGGGGGAGTGTGTGAAGTGTGTGTTCCACACGGCGGGCCGGCACTGCGAGCGCTGCCAGGACGGGTTCTACGGGGACGCCGTCACACACAGAAACTGCCAGGGTGAGGCGCTTGTTTGATATCTTATGCATTATTGTGTGTGTGTGAGTGTGTGAGTGAGTGAGTAAATATAAATGTCACTATAACTGTTCTTATAATGCAGTATATTATAAGTCTTTATAAATGTATTTATAAAATAGTAATACTTTCTTATTAATAAGTATAAATGGAGCTATGACTCATTATAAGCATGGGCTTCAAAGA
>NC_140228.1:617500-640000 GCF_951802725.1 Rutilus rutilus
CCCACAGAAATACCACGGTAACAGAAATACCATGGTAATGAGTTACAAATCCCACAGAAATACCATGGTAATGAGTTGCAAATCCCACAGAAATACCATGGTAATGAGTTACAAATCCCACAGAAATACCATGGTAATGAGTTACAAATCCCACAGAAATACCATGGTAACAGAAATACCATGGTAATGAGTTACAAATCCCACAGAAATACCATGGTAATGAGTTACAAATCCCACAGAAATACCATGGTAATGAGGTACAAACCCCACAGAAATACCATGGTAATGAGTTACAAATCCCACAGAAATACCATGGTAATGAGTTGCAAATCCCACAGAAATACCATGGTAATGAGTTACAAATCCCACAGAAATACCATGGTAATGAGTTACAAATCCCACAGAAATACCATGGTAACAGAAATACCATGGTAATGAGTTACAAATCCCACAGAAATACCATGGTAATGAGTTACAAATCCCACAGAAATCCCATGGTAATGAGTTGCAAATCACACAGAAATACCATGGTAATGAGTTACAAATCCCACAGAAATACCATGGTAATGAGTTACAAATCCCACAGAAATACCATGGTAACAGAAATACCATGGTAATGAGTTACAAATCCCATGGAAATACCATGGTAATGAGTTACAAATCCCACAGAAATACCATGGTAATGAGTTGCAAATCCCACAGAAATACCATGGTAATGAGTTGCAAATCCCACAGAAATACCATGGTAATGAGTTGCAAATCCCACAGAAATACCATGGTAATGAGTTGCGGTAATGAGGTACTAACCCCACAGAAATAAGGGGGTGGTGTGGCGCAATGGATAAGACACATGCCTTTGGTGTGAGAGACCCGGGTTCGAATCCACTGTGAGACACCAATGTGTCCCTGAGCAAGACACTTAACCCCTAGTTGCTCCAGAGGCGTGCGACCTCTGACATATAGCAATTGTAAGTCGCTTTGGATAAAAGCGTCAGCTAAATGAATAAATGTAAATGTAAATGTAAATACTTTGCATACCATGTATGCAATACATTTGTTACAGTATTTATTAATCTTTTAGTTTATGTTAGTTCGGATCAATTAAATAATATTAACAGGTACAACTTTTGATTTTAATAATGCGTTAGTAAATGTTGAAATTATCTAGGATTGAAGATTACTTTCGAAGTATTTTTCATAGTTTCTCATGTGAACTGATGTGTTGCTGATCATGTGTGAGTGAGGTGTGGTCTCCTCGTGTCTCGCAGCTGCTGTCGTACGGAGGAAGACTCTCCTTCACGATCGCGTTCTTCGCTCTCGACGGCGTCGGACTGGCCAATCACGAGCCTCAGGTTCTGATGAGGGGCGGACACCTGCGCAAGCTAGTCATCTACACCGACGCTCCCGCGCCGCTAAACGGCGTTCGCACCGAACAAGAAGTGCCTCTGACCGAGGTGAGTCTGATCACATGACTTCGGGACCGCGCTTGTGTCACAGAGCCAGCGCTCTCTCACCAGGGTTCGTAAAGGTGCTTAAAGGTGCAGTGTGTGATCTTTAGCAGCATCTAGTGGTGAGGTTGTGAACTGCACCCAACAGAAGTTACGGTGGCCGACAGGAAGTGATGTCGTCGTCTGAGTCAGCAGAGAGTAGCCAGTTAAACAATGAGGTTTCTTTACAAAGACAAATTTAGAATTGTTTATTTGCTGACTTTAGCTGAAGCTTCTTATCATGAAGAACAACATAGTGATGAAACGCATTTGTCCGTTCAGGGCCACCGTAGAAACATGTGGATGTGAGCGGAGCTGCGGTGTGTGTAGAGAGAAATGCCTCATTCTAAGCTAATAAACACATTACGGTTCATTATGTAAGGTCTTCATACACCACTGAAAACACAGTTATGAATATGATATTACATTTCTGTCAACAGATCCTCCTAAATATTACACACTGCACCTTTAAAGTACGTTTTGAAATTGAAGTATCTTGTATCAATTATTGAAGTAATTGAATAGTCCTGGAAAACCCTTGAAAACAGCCGTTTTTATGAAGAAGTGCTTGAAAAGTTCTTGAATTATTGAAAGAAAATATATATGGAAAGTTTTATTTATTGATAAAACAAACTTTTCACACAGAATTAAAGCTGCGGTCCGTCTGATTTAGAGGTATTTCTCATGGCTGTGAGTGTGATATTGCTCATAAATATCCAGGTATATGACACAGCTTCTCCTGTTTGTGTGCAGCACAAGTGGAAGTACTTCAACTCTGTGTCGGATGAAGCCGTGAGCCACGCCGACTTCATGTCTGTGCTGAGTAACGTGGAGTACGTCATCATCAAAGCCTCGTACGGCTCAGGCCTGCAGCAGAGCCGGTCAGTGTGTGTGTGTGTGTGTGTGTGTGTGTGGACCCCAAGCCTTAAAATTACACTAAATTTGTTTTTGTCCAGAAAGCTTATTTTATTTCATTTTGATAATATATATATTACATTTTTTTTATTTTTTTTACTTTTTTATTTACCTTTAAATTACTAGATTTGATCAATAAATAATAAATAAATAATAATTTAAGCACATTCCTCACATTCTTTCAACTTAAATTCAAAATAACTCACAATTTCATGCATAACCCTTTTAATTCAGCTCTAAATATCTTACATTAGTGTCTTTGCCGACCTCTTGTGGAAAATAAATATTATAACATGATATTTCATGACTCTAGATGCGCTTATAGCTCTATATGGAGTATATGAGCTGTTCCTCTGGGTCCTAAAGTCTGCTTAACTTCAGTATGCATTCAGATACACATGTAGACAATATAAAATCAGTTTTTGGTAAACTTTTAGCATTTTTAGTTTGAATTTTGACAATTTTTAGGTTTTTCTATGTGTACTGAAGCATTCCTCACATTCCATTCATTGCTTTTTCAGGATTTATTACTTTTTTAAAATTTCAACCACAAAACTCGTCGAATCCATAAAAATCTTT
Source organism: Rutilus rutilus (assembly GCF_951802725.1). Lineage (NCBI taxonomy): Eukaryota > Metazoa > Chordata > Actinopteri > Cypriniformes > Leuciscidae > Rutilus > Rutilus rutilus. The sequence goes on from NC_140228.1 coordinate 620,482, forward strand.
TGTTTGTATTTGTGGTTCAAGTGCGACAGAAGGTCTGGGGTCTTGAACCCCTCCGATGAACACGGATATTTTCCGGGTCAAAAAGTCCCGAGGGAAGGATGAGAATAGTTGGAGCAACTACACTAAGATGTTCCCTCAGAATAACATGATGATGAATCACTCCTAATAAGACATGAATGAAGGCAGTAATAATCTATGTTTCTCTCTCCAGGATCTCTAACATCTCGATGGAAGTGTCTCTGGATGCGGAAGATGTTCCCGAGGGAGCAGAAGGAGAAGTGGCTCGACTGGTGGAGGCGTGCGAGTGTCCACTGGGATACGCTGGACTCTCGTGTCAGGTCCGGGAAAACACTCACGGTCATCGGCCACAAACCCTCAAGTGTCACTCATAATACATCTGGAAATAGGTCTAATAGTTCCTGTCCTTGATCTGAATTTAGAAACTAAGAAAATTATTATATTATACATTTTATAATATAATATACACATTTTAAAATATCAATATAAAATTTATATTTAAAAATATGACAATATAATAATTAATAGTTAATAGTATATTATTTTATATTTATTCTATTTATTTTGTATACATTATCTTGTCTTTTATTATAAAAAATTCTAAATATCAATATAAAATATTATATATATATATATATATATAATAAGACAATGTAATATATATAAATAATATATCATTAATAGTGCATTATTAGTTTTGTTACTTTGATTTCATACATTATATTGTATTGTATTATATTATTTTATATAATATAATATTATAAGACAATATAATATACAAAAAAACAAATAATAAAAACAAATAAGTAATCAAAAAATCTTTATTAATGTTAGACAATATAATATATACAAATAAAATAAAATTATATGTAAATAGTAATTGATAGTATATTATTATATTATTAATTTTATATTATTTATATGCCATTTACATTTTATATATGATATTGTCTTATATTATGACAATTTAACATACAAAAAAATATATAAATAATATAAAATTAATAATTGATTATATAATGACAATCTAATATATAAAATATAAATAAAATAAATAAAGGCCGGTTCACACCAAGGACGATAACTACAACGATAATGATATAGTTCTAAATAATCTAAATATAATGATTTTATGTCCACAACTACAATTATAATGACAGAGAAATTGTTGGAATCACTTTCAGGAGGATTTTTCCCACTGATGAAGGATGAAAACATCAGAATCCATCCTGTGTAAAGAGCTCGAGCATTTACAGCGACAGACGACAAACGGCAGCGCTTATAATAAACGGCGATATTGATACAGTTATGGTTATTGGTGTGAACGGGCTTAACTTGATGATCCTGTTGATGTTTATAAAAATGCTCGACTGAGACTCTTCCACATCCCTTACGGTTCAGTTCTGATGTTTAAATTAATACCTTCTTCGCTAACTGTGGTTTTGTATATGTATATTTCTGAAATGTATAACTTTCCTCTGATAACAGATCACTGTAAACTGTAATATGGACTCTGTAAAGCTGCTGTGAGATGATGTGTGTTGTGAAGCGCTACACTAATAGATGTGAGCTGAAACTGAACTGAATGCTGTGTTGCAGGAGTGTTCTCCGGGGTATTACCGGCAGGCCGTGTCCGAGCTCAACATGAAGGGCCGAAACCGGCCGCTCATCCGGCCCTGCGTCCCGTGCCGGTGCAACAACCACAGTGTGTCATGTGACCTGGAGACGGGCCAATGCATGGTGAGCAAATCCAGATCAATAAACCGCTTTATCCACATCAACTGATCATACAGGCACACTCTTAATGAACCGTGTGTTCAGGGCTGCCAGCACAACACCGCAGGAGAGCACTGTCACCTGTGCGCCGCAGGGCATTATGGGAAGGTTCAGGGCTCGGTCAGCGACTGCTCGCTGTGTGCCTGTCCACTGCGGGGTCAAAGGTGAGGTCACATGACACTACGGCTGTGTGTAGGTCGTGGGAAACCAGTGGTTTCGTGACGTGTGTGTTTAGCTTCAGCGTGACGTGTGTGTTTAGCGTGTGTTTAGCTTCAGCGTGACGTGTGTGTTTAGCGTGTGTTTAGCTTCAGCGTGACGTGTGTGTTTAGCGTGTGTTTAGCTTCAGCGTGACGTGTGTGTTTAGTGTGTGTTTAGCTTCAGCGTGACGTGTGTGTTTAGCTTCAGCGTGACGTGTGTGTTTTGCGTGTGTTTAGCTTCAGCGTGACGTGTGTGTTTTGCGTGTGTTTAGCTTCAGCGTGACGTGTGTGTTTTGCGTGTGTTTAGCTTCAGCGTGACGTGTGTGTTTAGCGTGACGTGTGTGTTTTGCGTGTGTTTAGCTTCAGCGTTTCGTGTGTGTTTAGCGTGACGTGTGTGTTTTGCGTGTGTTTAGCTTCAGCGTGACGTGTGTTTAGCGTGACGTGTGTGTTTTGCGTGTGTTTAGCTTCAGCGTGACGTGTGTGTTTTGCGTGTTTAGTTTCAGCATGACGTGTGTGTTTAGCGTGACGTGTGTGTTTTGCGTGTTTAGCTTCAGCGTGACGTGTGTGTTTTGCGTGTGTTTAGCTTCAGCGTGACGTGTGTGTTTTGCGTGTGTTTTAGCTTCAGTGTGACGTGTGTGTTTTGCGTGTGTTTAGCTTCAGCGTGACGTGTGTGTTTTGCGTGTGTTTTAGCTTCAGTGTGACGTGTGTGTTTTGCGTGTGTTTAGCTTCAGCGTGACGTGTGTGTTTTGCGTGTGTTTTAGCTTCAGTGTGACGTGTGTGTTTAGCGTGACGTGTGTGTTTTGCGTGTGTTTAGCTTCAGCGTGACGTGTGTGTTTAGCGTGACGTGTGTGTTTTGCGTGTGTTTAGCTTCAGCGTGACGTGTGTGTTTTGCGTGTGTTTAGCTTCAGCGTGACGTGTGTGTTTTGCGTGACGTGTGTGTTTAGCGTGACGTGTGTGTTTTGCGTGTGTTTAGCTTCAGCGTGACGTGTGTGTTTAGCGTGACGTGTGTGTTTTGCGTGTGTTTAGCTTCAGCGTGACGTGTGTTTAGCGTGACGTGTGTGTTTTGCGTGTATTTAGCTTCAGCGTGACGTGTGTGTTTTGCGTGTGTTTAGCTTCAGCGTGACGTGTGTGTTTTGCGTGTTTAGTTTCAGCGTGACGTGTGTGTTTAGCGTGACGTGTGTGTTTTGCGTGTGTTTAGCTTCAGCGTGACGTGTGTGTTTTGCGTGTGTTTAGCTTCAGCGTGACGTGTGTGTTTTGCGTATGTTTAGCTTCAGCGTGACGTGTGTGTTTTGCGTGTGTTTAGCTTCAGCGTGACGTGTGTGTTTTGCGTGTGTTTAGCTTCAGCGTGACGTGTGTTTAGCGTGACGTGTGTGTTTTGCGTGTGTTTAGCTTCAGCGTGACGTGTGTGTTTTGCGTGTTTAGTTTCAGCGTGACGTGTGTGTTTAGCGTGACGTGTGTGTTTTGCGTGTGTTTAGCTTCAGCGTGACGTGTGTGTTTTGCGTGTGTTTAGCTTCAGCGTGACGTATGTTTTGTGTGTGTTTAGCTTCAGCGTGACGTGTGTGTTTTGCGTGTGTTTAGCTTCAGCGTGACGTATGTTTTGCGTGTGTTTAGCTTCAGCGTGACGTGTGTGTTTTGCGTGTGTTTAGCTTCAGCGTGATGTATGTTTTGCGTGTTTAGCTTCAGCGTGACGTGTGTGTTTTGCGTGTGTTTAGCTTCAGCGTGACGTGTGTGTTTTGTGTGTGTTTAGCTTCAGCGTGACGTGTGTGTTTTGCGTGTGTTTAGCTTCAGCGTGACGTGTGTTTTGTGTGTGTTTAGCTTCAGTGCCACGTGTGTGTTAGAGGGCGCTGGAGATTTCCGCTGCGACCGCTGTGAGGAGGGATACGAGGGCCGCTACTGTGAGAGGTGAGGTCATGTGACGTTACGGCACACACACACACACACACACAAACACTCGTACACTAACGCTAGGGTTGGGAATCGAAATCAATTCCAATTCTGGAATCGGATACTTGTTATAAAATTGTAATTTCGATTCCTCTGTGCGAATTTCAATATGACTTTAAACCATTGAAGCGAGAGACTCTGTTTTCTGTGTTCATGTGTATCAGTATATCGGATCCGTGCAGCTCTTAAAGTGACAGCAGCCTAATATTCCTGCTCTATAATAACACTAATATCGGAATCGATAAGCAGAGTCGTTAAAACTCAAGCGATCCCCAACCGTAGCTAACGCTCTCTCCGCGTCTCAGGTGTTCGGTGGGTTACCATGGCGACCCGTCGGAGCCGGGCGGCCGGTGTCAAGTGTGTCGGTGTAACGGGACCGGGTCGGTGCACGGTGTGTGTGACGGACACACGGGCCGGTGCGAGTGCAAGCCCGGGGTCAGAGGTCATCTGTGTGACCAGTGTGAGGAGAGACACGTGCTGGTCAGCGAGCAGTGTGTGTGTAAGTGTGCGTTACTTCTACAGATGGTGTCAGTGCAGCTTCACCGTGATAAACGGGAAAATAACCGTGTCGATGTTACAAACTTGATCAATTATTCAATTCAGTTCAGTGTTGATTTAGTTTAGTTCAGTAACAGTGTCAATGTCAATATCAATTATGAAACGAATTCAATTTTTTACGTTTTTCAGCTCAGTTCAGTTCAGTGTTGATTCAGTTCAGTGTTGATTCAGCTCAGTTGAGTTCAGTGTTGATTCAGCTCAGTTGAGTTCAGTGTTGATTCAGCTCAGTTCAGTTCAGTGTTGATTCAGTTCAGTTCAGAGTTGATTCAGTTCAGTGTTGATTCAGCTCAGTTGAGTTCAGTGTTGATTCAGCTCAGTTCAGTTCAGTGTTGATTCAGTTCAGTTCAGAGTTGATTCAGTTCAGTGTTGATTCAGCTCAGTTGAGTTCAGTGTTGATTCAGTTCAGTTCAGTGTTGATTCAGCTCAGTTCAGTTCAGAGTTGATTCAGTTCAGTGTTGATTCAGCTCAGTTGAGTTCAGTGTTGATTCAGCTCAGTTCAGTTCAGTGTTGATTCAGTTCAGTTCAGAGTTGATTCAGTTCAGTGTTGATTCAGCTCAGTTGAGTTCAGTGTTGATTCAGCTCAGTTCAGTTCAGTGTTGATTCAGTTCAGTTCAGTGTTGATTCAGCTCAGCTCAGTTGAGTTCAGTGTTGATTCAGTTCAGTGTTGATTCAGCTCAGCTCAGTTCAGTTCAGTGTTGATTCAGTTCAGTGTTGATTTAGTTTAGTTCAGTAACAGTGTCAATGTCAATATCAATTATGAAACGAATTCAATTTTTTACGTTTTTCAGCTCAGTTCAGTTCAGTGTTGATTCAGTTCAGTGTTGATTCAGTTCAGTTCAGTGTTGATTCAGCTCAGCTCAGTTCAGTTCAGTGTTGATTCAGTTCAGTTCAGTGTTGATTCAGCTCAGTTCAGTTCAGTGTTGATTCAGCTCAGCTCAGTTGAGTTCAGTGTTGATTCAGTTCAGTGTGGATTCAGCTCAGCTCAGTTGAGTTCAGTGTTGAGTGTGTCAGTGTGATGACCAGCTCGTGTCTCTTCAGCGTGTGATGACGGATGCACAGGACTGCTGTTGGACGATCTGGACTCTTTAGACGGGTCAGTCGCGTCTCTAAACCTGTCGGGTGTCATCATCGCCCCCTACAGCCAGCTCATGACCCTGGAGAACCAGACCCGAGAGGTCAAGGTCAGTCACGTGACCCAGCCTGCATAAACCTTCACTCATGTAACACTGCATGCATGAATACCTCATATGTAAACCTCATTTCCAGAGTTTGATGTCGTGGGATCAGAGCCCAGATTATCACCTGACTGCAGGAGAGCGAAGCTTGAGACACCTGAGCGATGACATCACTGACCTGCAGCAACAGGTGCGCTCGCATCCCTCCTCACGGTAACCATGGCGACGGGAGACTGATGCTGATGCTCAGTGTGTGTGTGTGTGTGTGTGCAGGTCCAGAGTGTGTTTGACGGCAGTGAAGCGGTGCTGCTGAACTCTGAGGAGAAGCTCACGCTGGGCCAACGGTTGCTGGAGCTCATCAGAAACACTCACTCTGCTGTCCACGGTAACCAAAGAAAGCTGATCTCAATTATTTTATTATTTTATTTTATTTTGAAGAGTAATGCACCTAAATCCAGGGTTATTATTACCTAAAATAAAACTATTAAACTTTTTTTTTAAATTAATTTAGATAAAGCTGAAATTATTTATTTATATATATTCATTTATGATTTATTTATTTATATTTTATTTATATTAATCTCAGAGTAATGCACCTAAAACCAGGGTTGTTGTTTAAAACTAAAACTATGAAAAATATATTCATTAATTTAAATGAAGCTAAAATTATTTATTTATTTTCATTTTATTTAAATTAGTCTCAAAGAGCAATGCACCTAAAACCAGTATTGTTATAATTAACTAAAACTATTTAAATAAAACATTTTCATTTAATGAATTTAATCATATAAAATAAAACTTAACAAACTTTAAAAATGAAAATATAAAAATGAAAGATAATTCAAAATATTAATAAATATTATAATAGTACACAAATAATACTAGAATGGCAGATTCAATCCATCTAAATAAGTAAATAAATATCTATTTTAGATGCTCAGTTGCTCGGTTGATAAGATCATGATTTGATTGGCTGCTGTGCTCACCGTTGCTGGTCTGTGATTGGCTGCTGTGCTCACCATTGCTGGTCTGTGATTGGTTGCTGTGCTCACCGCTGCTGGTCTGTGATTGGCTGCTGTGCTCACCGCTGCTGCTCTGTGATTGGTCCAGGCCTGATGGAGCAGGTTCGTTCTGTGAACGTGACGGTGGACGATGATCTTGATGAAGTGAACGACACGTTCCTGATGGAGGAGATGAACACGACGCTGGAGAAGATCAGGATCTTCAGTCTGACACACTGCAGTGCGACTGCGCAGCGCGAACTCAGGTACGACACACACACACACACTCGTCTGCGCAAACACACATACGTCTAACGTTTCCGTAACACTTTACAATAAGGTTCATTAGTTAACATCAGTTAATGTATTTACTAACACAAACTAGCAGTGAGCAATACATTTGTTACATCAGTTTTTAATCTTTGTTAATGTTAAGCTGTTCATTGTTTGTTCATGTTAGTTCACAGCGCATTAACTATGTGTGTGTTCAGTTCTGCAGTGTCTGTTCTGCGGAGGGTTCAGGAGGAGATTAAGCATCCGCTCGGACAGAACCAGTTCAGACTGGAGAACGTCTCCTCAACACTCAGAAGATTCGAGCATCAGATCCTGCAGATCCAGGAGATCATAAACACGAGCGAGAGCCTCAATAACCAGAGCCGACGCTTGACGGAGCAGATCCGGATCATCCGGAGTCAGCTCACGGTGAGTCTCCAGCAGAAACACACACAATCCTCTCTCCTGCTCACCAGGGCTGCGTTTATTTGATCAGAAATACTGCAAAAACAGTGAAATATTATTGGAATGTAAATCATCTGTTTTCTATGTGAATATACAGTAAAGTGTAATTTATTCCTGTGATTAAAAGCTGAATTTTCAGCATCATTACTCCAGTCTTCAGTGTCCACACTTTACTTTATATTCACATAGAAAACATTGCAATAATATTTCACAATTTTTACTTTAGTTTTGATCAAATTGATGAGCAGAGAGACATTAAAAAAATCTCTTTCTCCAGATCTCCAGCAGCAATGTCAACAATCTGAACCAGGAAGTAGAAACACAAGTACAGGAAGCTCAAGACCTGCTGACTGATGCCCTCAAAATAGCGGAAAACATGGACAACGGGACGGATGTAAGTGACGTTTCTACCTCATATAACACATATACGGCACGATGAATGTGATTATAACACATATAAGGCACGGTGAATGTGATTATAACACACATAAGGCACGGTGAATGTGATTATGACACATATATGGCACGGTGAATGTGATTATAACACACATAAGGCACGGTGAATGTGATTATGACACATATATGGCACGGTGAATGTGATTATGACACATATACGGCATGGTGAATGTGATTATAACACACATAAGGCACGGTGAATGTGATTATGACACATATATGGCACGGTGAATGTGATCCCAGATGATGCGTTTGTCGTTCCAGACTCTGGATGAGATGAAGAACCATCTGGAAGGCTGGAGTGTGAATCTCAGGAAGCATGTGGACACTTTAGTGATGGATTTGACCAAAAGAGACGCCCTACAGCTGGTGTATCGGGCCGAGGATCACGCGCAAGCCCTCAGCAAACAGGCACAAGCCCTTAACAGGTGCGTCACACGCTAAAAGTCCCACAGAACGTATCATATATATATATATTGTTGGTATTGTAAATAACTCGATATCTTTCTTTTTGCGGTCAGTTCTCTATCCGAGGTCAGATCTGCATCAGTAAACGCAACCAGCGTCAGTCAGACCAACAGCAACATCAGAGACAATATTCAGATGGCGGGAGATCTGGCTCACGCCGCCAATCACAGCGCAAGCTCCGCCCTCAATCTGGTACGTCCACCAATCAAAGCGTACAGGGAGGTTTCACAAATGAGCTAATAATTAATGAAATTGGATGTAACAGTAAAATAAAAAATAATAATTTTTGGCCTGGATACATTATTTTAATCAAAATAAAACACTAAAAAATATTTTATTTTATTTATTTACATTTTTTTTAATTTAATTTAAAAACTTTTTTTTTTTTTTTAAGAGTAATGCACATAAAACCAGGGTTATTATTACCTAAAACTAGTAAACGTTTTTATTAATTGAAATAAAGCTGAAATTATTTATATTTATATTTATATTTATATTATTTATATTTATTTATGATTTTTTTATATATATATTTTATATTAATCTCAAAGTAATGCACCTAAAACCTAGCCTGGCTGCGCCCTCCTACGCACTTCCGCTCAATTTCATTTTCCTTCAGTACTACGTCTGGGACTGCTGTATATTCTTAGGTTTCCAGAAATAAATTTTTTGTAGGACCAATCAGCGAACAGAGGGAGTGGCTGAGAACGATGACGTTGATGTGATCACACACATGACTAGCGTCGGCCAATAGTGAGCCTACGTGTGACGTACAACACCGACGCGCTGCTCTATCAAACTACGTGAAAAGACTCGAGGCACAGAGAGAAGGAAATGAATAGTGGAATAAAGTCGTTATTTTTGTTTGTTCTTGCGCACAAAACGTATTCTCGTCGCTTTATAAACTTTATAAAAGACAGACATCTTATTCTAAACATAATCCTCTGATCATTCGGACTTGTTGTTTCCGGCCGGTTTCGGCGCATGACATACGTTACGACCACACGTTAGCGATTGGCTATGGCAGATCCTGAGTGACTCTGGGCAGATCCAATAGTTTTGAACTTTAACAGAGAACCCGCCTACAAGGAAGTAAACGTTTCTCAATGGAGAGAGGCCAGACTCTCTGTACAAATTAAATGTACGAGAGTCTGGTAGAACCAGGCTACCTAAAACCAGGGTTGTTGTTTAAAACTAAATCTACTTTCATTAATTTAAATATATTATAATATTACCGGTATATATAATAAATAATACAATTTTGGCCTGTATACATTATTTGAATAAAAAAAAACCGCTAAAAAAAGATTATATATTTTATCTGTTTGCTTGCATGTCATGTTTCCACAAAAATGCTAATTTGTTGTTAAATTATTAAAATATTTACTTAAAATGGTGAATATTTTACGTCCAAGTGATTCGACTGGGAAAAAGGTTTGGGAATCGCTGCTATACATCTTCAAAAGTTGTTGAAAATGCAGAATGATATTGTAACGTGATGCTGATTGGCCTGTTCTCTGCCAGACGTCGGAGCACTCGCTCACTGCGCAGGGGACGAGGGCGCGTCAGGCGGGCGAGGAGATTCTGGACGCCAGCGGAGCCCTGGACACACTCACTGCAGGTGAAACACACTCGTGGTTTAGCTAACGCTAAGAAGTAATGACTGTAGACCTGAAAGAAGTGTAAAGCTGTCGACTCACACTCTGATGTATTGGTGTGTGTGTGTGTGTGTGTGTGTGTGTGTTCCAGGGCTGGTGTTTAACGTCACTGAAGTAACTAGCAGGTTGAGTCGAGTTAGAGCGAATGTTCAGAACTTCACTCATCTGCTCCCAGAAGCCCTCAGTGTCCTGAGAAACCTGCCGAACGGTACGTGACACGGATCAGTATATGCGTTCGTGTGTGTGTGTGTGTGTGTGTGTCTGTCTGTCTGTAATCCAGCTGACAAAAATGCACCATGAGAACGGTTCGCCAACGTTCCCTTTAAGTTATAAAAATGTTATTTCTGAATGTTTTCAGAACTTTTTTTAATCTTCAAAACGTTTTTTCTTGGTTGTGTGAACGTTCAGGAAACATTACATTGTATCATTCCTCAAACATTATGTGAATGTTACTTTTGAATGTTCTCTGAACGTTCTGAAACAAGTGGTAACATTTAAAAAACGATGAATGATGTATAAATCCATGAATGATGTATAAATAATGTTTTGAGAACAGTTTTATTTATATATAGAATAAACGTTTTATTAGCGTTGCTGGAAGAGCGTTTGTCCATGACTCTGAGAGTATCTTCCAGAAGGTTCCCTGTTCTGTGGTAAATCAGGTGTTTCTCTCTCTCAGGCAGCAGAGATGAGATCCTCGAGGCGAAGCAACAGGCCGAGGCGGTGAACGCCACTCTACAGAGAGCGCTGGAGCGTCTGCAGGACTACCGTGTGAAGCTGGACGAGTCGTTCTCTGCGGTCGAGTCCGTGAACAGCAGCAGCAGGAGCAGCATCCAGATGATCAGAGACTCACAGGAGACCGGTGAGAGATCCAGTGTGTGTGTGTGTGTGTGTGTGTGTGTGTGTGTGAGTGTGTGTGTCAGCTGATCAGAGACTCACAGGAGACCGGTGAGAGATCCAGTGTGTGTGTGTGTGTGTGTGTGTGTCAGCTGATCAGAGACTCACAGGAGACCGGTGAGAGATCCAGTGTGTGTGTGTGTGTGTCAGCTGATCAGAGACTCACAGGAGACCGGTGAGAGATCCAGTGTGTGTGTGTGTGTGTGAGTGTGTGTGTCAGCTGATCAGAGACTCACAGGAGACCGGTGAGAGATCCAGTGTGTGTGTGTGTGTGTGTGTGTGTGTGTGTGTGTGTGTGTGTCAGCTGATCAGAGACTCACAGGAGACCGGTGAGAGATCCAGTGTGTGTGTGTGTGTGTGTGTGTGTGTGTGTGTGTGTGTGTGTGTGTGTGTGTCAGCTGATCAGAGACTCACAGGAGACCGGTGAGAGATCCAGTGTGTGTGTGTGTGTGTGTGTGTGTGTGTGTGTGTGTGTGTGTGTGTGTGTGTCAGCTGATCAGAGACTCACAGGAGACCGGTGAGAGATCCAGTGTGTGTGTGTGTGTGTGTGTGTGTGTGTGTGTGTGTGTGTCAGCTGATCAGAGACTCACAGGAGACCGGTGAGAGATCCAGTGTGTGTGTGTGTGTGTGTGTGTGTGTGTCAGCTGATCAGAGACTCACAGGAGACCGGTGAGAGATCCAGTGTGTGTGTGTGTGTGTGTGTGTGTCAGCTGATCAGAGACTCACAGGAGACCGGTGAGAGATCCAGTGTGTGTGTGTGTGTGTGTGTGTGTGTCAGCTGATCAGAGACTCACAGGAGACCGGTGAGAGATCCAGTGTGTGTGTGTGTGTGTGTGTGTGTGTCAGCTGATCAGAGACTCACAGGAGACCGGTGAGAGATCCAGTGTGTGTGTGTGTGTGTGTGTGTGTGTGTGTGTGTGTCAGCTGATCAGAGACTCACAGGAGACCGGTGAGAGATCCAGTGTGTGTGTGTGTGTGTGTGTGTGTGTGTGTGTGTGTGTGTGTGTGTGTGTGTGTGTGTGTGTGTGTGTCAGCTGATCAGAGACTCACAGGAGACCGGTGAGAGATCCAGTGTGTGTGTGTGTGTGTCAGCTGATCAGAGACTCACAGGAGACCGGTGAGAGATCCAGTGTGTGTGTGTGTGTGTCAGCTGATCAGAGACTCACAGGAGACCGGTGAGAGATCCAGTGTGTGTGTGTGTGTGTCAGCTGATCAGAGACTCACAGGAGACCGGTGAGAGATCCAGTGTGTGTGTGTGTGTGTGTGTGTGTGTGTGTCAGCTGATCAGAGACTCACAGGAGACCGGTGAGAGATCCAGTGTGTGTGTGTGTGTGTCAGCTGATCAGAGACTCACAGGAGACCGGTGAGAGATCCAGTGTGTTTGTGTGTGTGTGTGTGTGTGTGTGTCAGCTGATCAGAGACTCACAGGAGACCGGTGAGAGATCCAGTGTGTGTGTGTGTGTGTCAGCTGATCAGAGACTCACAGGAGACCGGTGAGAGATCCAGTGTGTGTGTGTGTGTGTGTGTGTGTGTGTGTCAGCTGATCAGAGACTCACAGGAGACCGGTGAGAGATCCAGTGTGTGTGTGTGTGTGTCAGCTGATCAGAGACTCACAGGAGACCGGTGAGAGATCCAGTGTGTGTGTGTGTGTGTGTGTGTGTGTGTGTCAGCTGATCAGAGACTCACAGGAGACCGGTGAGAGATCCAGTGTGTGTGTGTGTGTGTCAGCTGATCAGAGACTCACAGGAGACCGGTGAGAGATCCAGTGTGTGTGTGTGTGTGTGTGTGTGTGTGTCAGCTGATCAGAGACTCACAGGAGACCGGTGAGAGATCCAGTGTGTGTGTGTGTGTGTGTGTGTGTGTGTGTCAGCTGATCAGAGACTCACAGGAGACCGGTGAGAGATCCAGTGTGTGTGTGTGTGTGTGTGTGTGTGTGTGTGTGTGTGTGTGTGTCAGCTGATCAGAGACTCACAGGAGACCGGTGAGAGATCCAGTGTGTGTGTGTGTGTGTGTGTGTGTGTGTGTGTGTGTGTGTGTCAGCTGATCAGAGACTCACAGGAGACCGGTGAGAGATCCAGTGTGTGTGTGTGTGTGTGTGTGTGTGTGTGTGTGTCAGCTGATCAGAGACTCACAGGAGACCGGTGAGAGATCCAGTGTGTGTGTGTGTGTGTGTGTGTGTGTGTGTGTGTGTGTGTCAGCTGATCAGAGACTCACAGGAGACCGGTGAGAGATCCAGTGTGTGTGTGTGTGTGTGTGTGTGTCAGCTGATCAGAGACTCACAGGTGAGAGATCCAGTGTGTGTGTGTGTGTGTGTGTGTGTCAGCTGATCAGAGACTCACAGGAGACCGGTGAGAGATCCAGTGTGTGTGTGTGTGTGTGTGTGTGTGTGTGTGTGTGTGTGTGTCAGCTGATCAGAGACTCACAGGAGACCGGTGAGAGATCCAGTGTGTCTGTGTGTGTGTGTGTGTGTGTGTGTGTGTGTGTGTGTGTGTGTGTGTCAGATGATCAGAGACTCACAGGAGACCGGTGAGAGATCCAGTGTGTGTGTGTGTGTGAGTGTGTGTGTGTGTGTGTGTGTGTGTGTGTGTGTGTGTGTGTGTGTGTGTCAGATGATCAGAGACTCACAGGAGACCGGTGAGAGATCCAGTGTGTGTGTGTGTGTGAGTGTGTGTGTGTGTGTGTGTGTGTGTGTGTGTCAGATGATCAGAGACTCACAGGAGACCGGTGAGAGATCCAGTGTGTGTGTGTGTGTGTGTGTGTGTGTGTGTGTGTGTGTGTGTGTCAGATGATCAGAGACTCACAGGAGACCGGTGAGAGATCCAGTGTGTGTGTGTGTGTGAGTGTGTGTGTGTGTGTGTGTGTGTGTGTGTGTGTGTGTGTGTGTGTGTGTGTGTGTCAGATGATCAGAGACTCACAGGAGACCGGTGAGAGATCCAGTGTGTGTGTGTGTGTGAGTGTGTGTGTGTGTGTGTGTGTGTGTGTGTGTGTGTGTGTCAGCTGATCAGAGAAATGTGAAACATTCCATTGTATCATTCTTCAAACATTATGGGAATGTTACTTTTGAATGTTCTCTAAATGTCCTGAATGATGTATAAATATAAATAGCATAAGATATAAATAAATAACATCAATGTATCTGTATAAATAACATTAAGTGACGCGCGTCTCTCGCCCTCAGCCAGCGCCGCCTCATCCCGCCTGGACGAGGCTCACCTGAAGGCGGAGCGGCTGTTCGAGCGGCTGAAGCCTCTGCAGACTCTGGGAGAAACCCTGAGCAGAAACCTGTCGGACATCAGAGAACTGATCAATCAGGCCCGCAAACAGGCGGCTTCGGTGAGTCTCGCGTCATGTGACCTCTCACACTCACACACTCACTCACGCTCACACACACACACACACACTCCCATCACACTCACACTCACGCTCTGATGTTTGCAGATTAAAGTGGCGGTGTCGGCTGAGCGGGGGTGTGTGAGAGCGTACAGACCTGAGGTGACGTCCAGCAACTTCAACACACTCACGCTGACCATGAAGACCTCCGAGCCGGACAACCTGCTCTTCTACATGGGCGGCGGCGCCGGCGTACGTCACCCGCTACACACACACCGGCATACGTCACCCGCTACACACACACCGGCATCGCTCTTATTCATGCTCGTATTCATCACTTTAGTTTAAGCTTTAGTACATTTGTCTTTTTTTATAGTACTATTTAGTTTTTTTTTGTTTTTTATCTCAGTTTAAGTTGGAAAATTGAAACTGTGGTTTTAGTTTTTATTCATTTCCAGTTAATAATTTCTATGACTTCACTTATGTCAGTGTTGCCATGATAACATTTCTGATTTGAATCTAATATTTATTTTTGTGGATTATCTTGGTTTTATTTCAGTAAAAAAGTTTTTTAATAGTTTTAGTTAATGATAATAACCCAGCTGACTTTTGATATCTGTGTGTATTTATTTGCATGATTTTGTGTTACTTTAAGCGGCCCATCAAAGACAAAACACTTATTTATGGCTAACAACATTTATGGTTTCAGAGTTATTAATGCATGCAGTATGTTTGTATGAATATGTCAATGTTTAAAGTCTCATCAGTGTTTAAATCCCCATCAGGAGGATTTCATGGCTCTGGAAATGCGTCATGGGAAGGTGTCGTTCCTCTGGGACACTGGCTCAGGACACACCAGACTGGAGTATCCCGGCGTTCACATCAACAACGACAAGTGGCACCGGATCAATGCGACACGGTGTGTGTGTGACTCTCAGCGCTGATCTCAGGTGTTTGAGCTCTTCCTTTGAGTGAGGAACACTGATGTGTGTGTGTGTGTGTGTTGATGCAGGTTCGGGAGACACGGGACCCTCAGCGTCCAGCAGACGGACTCGGATCCGCTTCCCGCCGTGAAGATCTCAGCGTCCGGTTCCTCCACCGTCATGGACGTCAGCGGATCCACACGGGTGTTCGTCGGGGGACTCGGCGCTCAGGTCAAGGTGAGACGCTTCACACACACACACACACTCGACACAGTCGCCTTTTTTCCACCTTGTTGCCATCGGCTTGGCTTGCTTAGTTGGGTACATTCAATTTAACATTTAATTTAATATTCATCAATATGATTGATCTCCTGCATTGACACTATTATACAAGAACTGAACTGAGCTGGGCGATGACATCACGGTTTACTCCAGAGCGGCTATATATATATATATAAATGAACTAAATTAATAACTTTTTTACAACAATAATGAACCATCACTGAACTTCCTTAAGCTGAACTGTGACGCTATTTTCTTCTAGACACAAACTTTGCTGCATTATTGTCCTGTTATCTCTGTAAAGCTGCTCTGAAACTCTGTGTTGTTAAAAGCGCTGTATAAATAAAGCTGACTCGACTTGACACACACATTTATGATTTGTTTTGGTAACCTCACTGAACATTAAAACAACACCTTTATGACCCCATTAACATGTGTTGTGTTTCCCAGAAACCCCCAGCGGTGAGAGCGACCCAGTTCAGAGGCTGCATGGGCGAAGCGGCGCTCAACGAGAACAACATCGGCTTGTGGAACTACGCGGAGAGACAGGGCGAGTGTGGCGGCTGCTTCATGAGGTGAAACACACACACACACACACACACTCACACACACACACACACTCACACACACACACACACACACACACACACACACACACACACACACACACACTGACACTCACACACACACATTGACACTCTCACACACACACACACTCTCACACACACACACACGCACTCACACACACACACTGACGCTCACACACACACACACACACACACACACACACACACTCACACACACACACACACACACACACACACACACACACACACACACACACACTGACACTCTCACACACACACACTCACACACACACACACACACACACACACACACACACACACACACACACACTGACACTCACACACTCACACACACACACACTCACACACACACACACACACACACACACACACACTGACGCTCTTCACCAGCGGCTGAACTCTGAGCTCTTCCCTGTTCCAGTCCCCGCACTGAAGACACTTCGTTCCACTTCGACGGCAGCGGGTTCTCTGTGGTCCAGAAGTCTCTGCGCTCCATGTCCACCAGCGCCGTCATGTTCTTCAGAACGCTTTCTCCCAACGGCCTGATGCTGTATCTCGCCTCCAACGGCACGGTACGTTCCCGTCTCCAGTGTGGGGGAAAAAGTGATATTTTTGGGCAAATGTAAAGACCCTTTCACAGCAAAAGTGATATAATAATCCTCAGGCTGAAGGAAATGATGATTACTGTACAGTAAAGGTGGATTACAGTAGAGTACAGCTCAAGCAAACCTTTCTGCTGATATTCAGGATAACGGAAGATGCAGGAGAAACAAGTTTAACACTTTATCAGTAAAAACTTTTTGCTTATGGTTTAACTGAATCATCGAAGGTCAGAAGCGAGTACATAGGTCGATAAAGTGAGATTAAATGCATAAAAAGTTATGTTTTATTTAACATATTTAGTTATTAGAGGTTTGCATAGTATTCTGATTCTGCATTTCACAGATTTTAGTCATTTTGAGGAATATTGAACACCTCTGCACTTCGATTTGTCTCCACATGAGGACAAGAGAGCTGTCAGTCAATAAATGGGAAAACAAAGTAACTAGTGTTACTTATTTGAAAAACTAACTCAGATATTTTGTCGTAAATTTTAAAAGTAATGCGTTACTTTACTAGTTACTTGAAAAAGTAATCTGATTACATAACTCAAGTTACTTGTAATAAGTTACACACAACACTGCCCGTCTCTCTCTTTAATGCAACACTGAAGTGAGTTAACCTGCAGTTCATCCACTGGCCACTAGAGGCCGGCTGCAGAAGAGACTCAATCCCATAGACACGCATGTTAAAATGCCCAACTTTACAGCAGAGAAACACATGTTTACAGTTTGGTGCAAAAAGTGGTTTTGGTCTATAAAGCTAATGTTGCCCTTCATGACGACTGTGAGGGGGGGATTTTTTTTATAACTCATCCGTTTAAATTATATTAAGCCTTAAAGTTCTGCATAATTAAGGGCGTGGCCACTTGAGTGACAGGTGGATTGCCGCTGATGTCACTGCTAGCCGTTTGTCTGCTGTCTGTTAGCGTCACGTCACCTCAGCTAATCACAATTTCGTTCATCCCTCATGTTTGTCCTCTGTGCTTGTAGAGGGACTTTCTGTCCGTCGAGCTGGTGGAAGGGAAGGTTCACCTGACCTTTGAACTGGGCTCAGGCGCACTCACCATGACCTCGAACAGAACATACAACACCGGATCCTGGTACAGAATCGCCCTGCAGAGGAACAAGCGCAAAGGTGCCGTTTTATTCTCCATTCTTATTGATTAGTTGTTGAACCCTCATCCTTCCCCCGGGTCATTTTGACTCTAAAAAAAAAGATAAAAAAGATAAAATCTTTTTAGTGTTCATCAGAGGGGTCCAAGACCTCAGGACTTTAGCCGCACTTGAACCATGAACATTATCATGTTTTATTATTTTATTTCCACAAGAGGTCAGCAAAGACCCCCAATGTAAGATATTTAGAGCTGAATTAAAAAGGTTATGCATGAAATTTTGAGTTATTTTGAATTTGTTGAAAGAATGTGAGGAATGTGCTTAAATGACTATTTATTTATTATTTATTGATCAAATCTAGTAATTTAAAGGTAAATAAAATAAAAAATAACAAAATATCTCCAAAGAAATTGCTTTAAAAAATAGAAAAAAATATGATCA
Source organism: Rutilus rutilus (assembly GCF_951802725.1). Lineage (NCBI taxonomy): Eukaryota > Metazoa > Chordata > Actinopteri > Cypriniformes > Leuciscidae > Rutilus > Rutilus rutilus. The sequence continues at coordinate 638,667 of NC_140228.1, forward strand.
AAATGTAATAAAATAAGCTATAATTTAAAATAGTATAATTTTAGGGCTTCGGGTCATTTTGAGTTAACATCTGCTCTGTCCGCAGGGCATTTATCTGTGATGGCCGCTGATAACCCGTCCGAGAGAGAGGTCATGGAGGCGGAGTCACCGGGCTCGGCCTCTGACCTCAATCGCTCTGACCTCGACCCCATTTACATCGGTGGATTACCAGCCTCTCGACCAATCAGGTGAGACCAGCCTCTCAAGACATGCTGGAGTTGCATCATGTGTTTAAATGTTTAAAATAATTTGTCTTTAAATGCAACTCTTCTTTGGATCTTCGCAGGAGGCAGGTTGTCGCTCGCTCTTTTGTCGGGTGTATGAAGAACGTTGAAATCGCTCGTACGAACTTCGACCTGCTCAGAGAGGCGTACGGAGTGAAGAAAGGCTGCGTCCTCAAGGTACACTTATTATAGTCAAATAAAACTATTAAAAACATTTTAATTTGTTTTTTCAACGTTAAGTGAATTTTTATTTATTTAATTTTATTACAGCTAGTTGCCAAAGCAACATTTTTATTTAAACTTTTTTTTTTTTTTTTACTTGAACTAAAATAACGAAAAACTAAAATTGAAATAAATAATAAAAACTAGTTAAAGTTATAAAAAAATAAACGAAGACATTTAATTTTTAATTTCATTTAATAATCATTAGACATAATGAAATTTTTTAAACTTTTAATAAATTGTTGTTAAATTGTATGTTTCATGATTTCAATTAATTAGACATGCAAAATTAAATTTAAAACAGAGTACAAAAATATATATTTTTTTAAATTCCATCCCCCTTCATTTTTGTTTTTGTGGTAAATAACAAGGGACACTGAAATAAGTTATATATACAGTTGCAATCAAAATGCTTCAACCCTCATTGCAAATCAGGTTTATTGGCAAAATTGACAGACTTTCAGCTGTTTGCAATGAACAAATCAAACAAAAGTAATTGAAATGGCTCAACACAACAAATGTTTCAAGTGGTTTCCCCAAATTTAACTGAAAATTAAACTTTTAATGACTTCTGCAGTTTCAAAATTATTCCCCCCCCCCCGATATAATCCCTCAGAACAGCCCAGATCTGCAGAACAGGTGTTGTCTCACTAATCAAGGGCTTCATTAGTTGCACCAGGTGTGCTTGAGCTAGAACACATGACACATCTGAACTGGCGAGGTTTGTTGAGTGTCACGTTTGACTGCAAGTTAGAAATATGGCAAAAGAATGGTCCGTACATTTTGCCAGTAAACCTGATTTGCAATGAGGGTTGAATAATATCGCTTGCAACCGTATATATATATATT
>NC_140228.1:645000-682500 GCF_951802725.1 Rutilus rutilus
ATTATTATAATATTCTAACTAACTGGGGTCAAATATATACAGTTAAATATTTAAAATTATTATACAATAATATAACATTTATTTAAATAATATAAAATTAATAATTTTATACCCAGTACATGATTGATTTACCTTTCCAAAAGTGATGTCTGGAGGGGAAAGAGTTTTTTATATTTATATGATATTGTATTTTTATTGAGCATCTCAATAAACATTCAAATAAACAATGATTGGACACTTGAAATCAGAAAGTTTTTATGACAAATTCAGTACAACAATAAAATAACCTTTACAGTCACATGATTCTGAGCAACAAAATAAGAAAAAAAGAAAAAACTGTTATATATTGTATATATATATATATATATATATATATGAAAAGGTTATTATTATATTATATAATATTATTATAATATTATAACTAACGGGTAAAATATCCCCCACCACTGTATATCCACTTTAAACAGTCTTTTCACAGATTGTAACAGTTAATGATGTAACGCTTCACTGTGTGTGTGTGTGTGTGTGTGTGTGTGTGTGTGTGTGTGTGTGTGTGTGTGTGTGTTGTCTCAGTTTCGTGGTGAAGCTCTCTGTGCGGACGTTCGCTCACAGCGGCCTTCTGTTCTACATGGCTAACGCTAACCAGCAGGATTACGCAGTTCTGCAGCTTCAGGCGGGCCGTCTGCTTCTGTCATGTGACCTGGGCCGAGGACCCGCCAGCGCCACGATCCCTGCTGGCATCAGCGATGGCCTCTGGCACACCGTAAGTTAAACCACCTCCACCCTGACTAGCCGTCCATTAAAGGGAGAGTTCACCCAAAAATTAACATTAGCCCATGATTTACTCTCCCTCAACTCATCCTAGGTGTGTATGACACTCTTCTTTCAGACGAACACAATCAGAGTTATATTAAAAAATATCTATCCATCATATATATAGATGCACTTTTATGATGGACAGATGCACTTTTATGATGGATAGATGCACTTTTATAATGAATAGATGCACTTTTATGATGATAGATGCACTTTTATGATGGACAGATGCACTTTTATGATGGATGGATTCACTTTTATGATGGATAGATGCACTTATTTGATGGACAGATGCACTTTTATGATGGATAGATGCACTTTTATGATGGATAGATGCACTTTTATGATGGATAGATGCACTTTTATGATGGACAGATGCACTTTTATGATGGACAGATGCACTTTTATGATGGATAGATGCACTTATGATGGATAGATGCACTTTTATCATGAATAGATGCACTTTTATGATGGATAGATGCACTTTTATGATGGATAGATGCACTTTTATGATGGACAGATGCACTTTTATGATGGACAGATGCACTTTTATCATGAATAGATGCACTTTTATGATGGATAGATGCACTTTTATGATGGATAGATGCACTTATGATGGATAGATGCACTTTTATCATGGATAGATGCACTTATGATGGACCTCAGAACAGAAAAGGCCATTCAATGCCATTATAAAGCTTGGAAGAGACAGGATATTTTTTAATATAACTCTGATTGTGTTCGTCTGAAAGAAGAATGTCATATACACCTAGGATGACTTTAGGGAGAGTAAATCATGGGCTAATTTTCATTTTTGGGTGAACTATCCCTTTAAGAGTCAGACAGTCCTTGAATAACACTAATGTGTGTGTGCGTGTGCAGGTGAAGGCCGAGTTCAGTAAGAAGTCAGTGATGGTCAGCGTGGACGGCAGCGACTCCGACCGCATCTCCACTAAAGGACACACACTCGACGTCGAGGGGAAGTTGTATCTCGGAGGAATTCCTTCCACATACACAGCCAAGAGGATCGGAAACGTAACTGATGCTTTTCACTTCAAAACCAGTTTGAAATGTTTTCATATAAAGTCTTGATGATGTTTTCAGGCTCTAATAGAGCAGATTTTCCTGCTTGAATGTTGATTATTTTCCCCATATTCTCCATCGTTGCAGTAATGTTGCTTTTTCATGATCAAACAGCAACATTACACTCTAAAGAAAGATGAAGATGTCTTTACTATGAGTTAAAAGTGTAAAAAGCACAGGAATGTCCATGTTAACCCGAGGTGTGTGTGTGTGTGTGTGTGTGTGTGTGTGGTTCTGCAGGTCACACACAGTCTGGCGGCTTGTCTTCAGGACGTGACTCTGAACGGTGTGCGTATGGACCTGAACGGGCCACTGGTGGCCGATGGGACGAGCTCCTGCTTTAGAGGCACTCAGGATGGGACCTTCTTCAGCGGAGACGGATACGCAGCTTTCAGTGAGCAGAACCTCCTCTAGAACTCTTTCTCACACATCTCAGAGAGCAGAACCTCCTCTAGAACTCTCTCTCACACATCTCAGAGAACAGAACCTCCTCTAGAACTCTCTCTCACACACGACTCAGAAAACAGAACCTCATCTAGAACTCTCTCACACACACCTCAGAGAACAGAACCTCCTCTAGAACTCTCTCACACACACCTCAGAGAACAGAACCTCATCTAGAACTCTCTCACACATACCTCAGAGAACAGAACCTCCTCTAGAACTCTCTCACACACACCTCAGAGAACAGAACCTCATCTAGAACTCTCTCACACATACCTCAGAGAACAGAACCTCCTCTAGAACTCTCTCTCACACACGACTCAGAAAACAGAACCTCATCTAGAACTCTCTCACACACACCTCAGAGAACAGAACCTCCTCTAGAACTCTCTCACACACACCTCAGAGAACAGAACCTCATCTAGAACTCTCTCACACACACCTCAGAGAACAGAACCTCATCTAGAACTCTCTCACACATGACTCCGAAAGCAGAACCTCCTCTAGAACTCTTTCTCACACATCTCAGGGAACAAAACCTCCTCTAGAACTCTCTCACACACATCTCAGAGAACGGAACCTCATCTAGAACTCTCTCACACACACCTCAGAGAACAGAACCTCATCTAGAACTCTCTCACACACACCTCAGAGAACAGAACCTCCTCTAGTACTCTCTCACACACACCTCAGAGAACAGAACCTCCTCTAGTACTCTCTCACACATACCTCAGAGAACAGAACCTCCTCTAGTACTCTCTCACACACACCTCAGAGAACAGAACCTCATCTAGAACTCTCTCACACACACCTCAGAGAACAGAACCTCCTCTAGTACTCTCTCACACACACCTCAGAGAACAGAACCTCCTCTAGTACTCTCTCACACATACCTCAGAGAACAGAACCTCCTCTAGTACTCTCTCACACATACCTTAGAGAACAGAACCTCCTCTAGTACTCTCTCACACACACCTCAGAGAACAGAACCTCATCTAGAACTCTCTCACACATGACTCCGAAAGCAGAACCTCTAGGCCTGTCACGATAACAAATTTTGCTGGACGATAAATTGTCCAAGAAATTATCGCGATAAACGATAATATTGTCGTTCTGAGACCATTTTCATTTAATATAATTATAATGGCATAATAATGCAGGTACACCTTTTCAACGATCTATAAACTTTTATTTCTAAAGAATATTAAACATTGAAAACGGAAAACATTTTAAATATCCAAAAAAATGAACAAAACAACCAAAAACAATAAAAGCAATGGACTCTTAGTGTCTGTTAACAAAATAAATGTCTGTTAATAAATAAAATGGATGTAAACAAAATTGCACTTCAAAAAATATTAAACATTAGGCTTTAGACATTAGGCATAAATAGTGATACATTCCATAACAGGCAAAACTGACAGTTAGGACCTTTGTAAACAAATTAAAAAAAGCCTCAACAAGCCATATCGCACAATTTTGCACTGTTACTCCTGTTACTTTGTCAAGTGATTGTGTACTGTCGGGAAGACGGAGACGCGCTTTATTGCGTGTATATGCTACGCACTGAAAATACTTGGTTAGGATTAGGGGTGAGGAGTGCGTGCGTATTACACGCCATAAAGAGCGTTTCATATGCACGCAAAAACTATTTTTGGCGTATAAATGGCACGAGAAATAACATTCGTGGTATAGATACGCATTTTCATATGATCCGGCTCGCTGTCGCAACTCACAACTAGCGTCTTCTCTCTCTCCCGGCAGTCGCCGCAAACAGTCCCGCCGGCGCTTTCCCATACAAAGACCATGTGACTGACAAGCCCCGCGCGCCGCCTCCCCACACAAAGACCATGTGACTGACAAGCCCCGCGCGCCGCCTCCCCACACAAAGACCATGCAACTGATAAGAGAGTTCACTCCTCCTATACGCTAAAGAACCGAGAGTGCTCATCCAGTCTCTTTGGTAGAGACTGAGAGAGAGAGAGACGAGGAAAACAAACAAGCATGCAAATGGGATTATCGCGGCCGGAAAAATTATCGAGCTCAATTTTTTTTATTGTGCGATTAATTGACTTATCGACTATCGCGACAGGCCTAAGAACCTCCTCTAGAACTCTTTCTCACACATCTCAGGGAACAAAACCTCCTCTAGAACTCTCTCACACACCTCAGAGAACAGAACATCCTCTAGAACTCTCACATACATTTCAGAGAACAGAACCTCATCTAGAACTCTCTCACACACATCTCAGAGAACAGAACCTCATCTAGAACTCTCTCACACACACCTCAGAGAACAGAACCTCCTCTATAACTCTCTCACACACATCTCAAAGAACAGAACGTCATCTAGAACTCTCTCACACACACCTCAGAGAACAGAACCTCATCTAGAACTCTCTCACACATACCTCAGAGAACAGAACCTCCTCTAGAACTCTCTCACACACATCTCAAAGAACAGAACGTCATCTAGAACTCTCTCTCACACATCTCAGAGAACAGAACCTCATCTAGAACTCTTTCATACACATCTTAGACAACAGAACCTCATCTATAACTCTCTCACACACACCTCAGAGAACAGAACCTCCTCTAGAACTCTCTCACACACATCTCAAAGAACAGAACCTCATCTAGAACTCTCTCACACACATCTCAGAGAACAGAACCTCATCTATAACTCTCACACACGACTCAAAGAACAGAACCTCATCTAGAACTCTCTCACACACGACTCAGAGAACAGAACCTCATCTATAACTCTCTCACACACGACTCAGAGAACAGAACCTCATCTATAACTCTCTCACACACGACTCAGAGAACAGAACCTCATCTATAACTCTCACACACGACTCAAAGAACAGAACCTCATCTATAACTCTCTCACACACGACTCAGAGAACAGAACCTCATCTATAACTCTCACACACGACTCAAAGAACAGAACCTCATCTATAACTCTCTCACACACGACTCAGAGAACAGAACCTCATCTATAACTCTCTCACACACGACTCAGAGAACAGAACCTCATCTAGAACTCTCTCACACACACACTGATGTTTCAGTGTGAAATTGCATATATGGGCCGCTGTTCTCTATTTAATTTAAAGAAAATATAAACAATGCATGCATAACCCTGGAAGCCCATTTCCATCACATAAGAAAAAAAAATCATGCTTCGGTAAATCATAATTATGGCATCATTAACCTGTTAACCGTTGCCAGTGCGCGGGCGCACTGAAGCGTTTTTTTTATATATATAGTTCAAAGTTACTATCAGATTTAATGTTATACCTTGACAAACTATACATCATTAAAAAGTCAAAATTATTCAAAATTTGTAAGATGAAAACTCAAAATTATGTCATAATTTTTACTTTTTATGCCATAATTTTCTTTTATGTCATAATTATGACTTTTGATCTATGATTGACTTTTTGTCATAATTTTGACTTTTAATGTCACTGACTTTGTCATAATTTTGCATTATTGTTATAATTTTAACTTTGTCAATTGACTTGTTTCATAATTTTGACTTTTTTTGTCCTTTTTTCCTCATAATTGACTTTTTGTCATAATTTCAACTTTGTCATAAATTAGTCTGTTTTGTGTGCTAATGTTGTCGTGTAATGCCCTGATTGAGTGTGTCTGCTCCTGCAGTGAAGGAGGGCTATAACGTGGGCTCGGACGTGACGGTGAGTCTTGACTTCCGCTCCACGGCTCCCGACGGGATTCTGTTGGGAATCAGCAGCACGAAAGTGGACGCCATCGGCCTGGAGCTGCTCAACGGACAGGTACGGTTAGCCTCCAGTACGGTTAGCCTTCAGTACGGTTAGCCTTCAGTATGGTTAGCCTTCAGAACAGTTAGCCTCCAGTACGGTTAGCCTTCAGTACAGTTAGCCTTCAATACGGTTAGCCTACAGTACGGTTAGCCTCCAGTACGGTTAGCCTCCAGTATGGTTAGCTTCAGTGACCGGTGTTACGGTGACCGTTGGTCAGTACGGTTAGCTTTCAGTATGGTTAGCCTTCAGTACGGTTAGCCTTCAGTACAGTTAGCCTCCAGTACGTTTAGCCTTCAGTGACCGGTGTTACGGTGACCTTTGATCAGTACGGTTAGCTTTCAGTATGGTTAGCCTTTAGTACGGTTAGCCTTCAGTACGGTTAGCCTTCAGTACGGTTAGCCTTCAGTGACCGGTGTTACGGTGACCGTTGGTCAGTACGGTTAGCTTTCAGTATGGTTAGCCTTCAGTACGGTTAGCCTCCAGTACGGTAAGCCTTCAGTGACCGGTGTTACGGTGACCACAAGTCAGTACAGTTAGCCTTCAGTACGGTTAGCCTCCAGTACGGTTAGCCTCCAGTGACCCATGTTACGGTGCCCGTGACTGATGCTCGACCCGTCGCAGGTGGTGTTCAGCGTGAATAACGGCGCGGGCCGGATCTCGGCGAGCAGCAGGAGCAGCGTGAACATGTGTGACGGGCGCTGGCGGACCCTGGTGGCCAACAAGCAGAAGCACAGCTTGAGTCTGACCGTCGACGGCGTGACGGTGACCGTGGAGAACCCATACTCATCCTCCACATCGGCCGAGACCAAAAACCCTATCTATGTGGGCGGACATCCAGGTACTGACTTCAGCATCGGCCCGTTTCTATGGGACCGGCGTAATGTCACTGACTTTTTGTCATAAATATGTATTTTTTGTCAATTTTCTTGACATAATTATGACTTACTATGTCATGATTTTGACTATTTGTCATAATTAAATTTTTTTGTTATAATTGTAACTTTTTGTCATAATTATGACTTTCTATAATTATAATAATGTGTCATAATTTAGATTTTTTTGTCATGAATCATGATCTTGACTTTGTCATAAAACTTTTTAATGTCATAATTAGGACTTTTTATCTATAATTATGACTTAGTATGTCATGATTTTTAGTTGTTGAGGTTGACGGTGTGTGTGTGTGTGTGTCACAGCTGAGGTGAAGCAGAACTGTCTTCGCACCAGAGAGTCGTTCCGCGGTTGCATGAAGAACCTGCGCGTCTTCAAGGGTCACGTGACTGACGTTCTGGACTTCAGCGCCGCGTTCACACACACACATGTGTTTCCTCATTCCTGCCCTGCATAAAACCATAATTCATCATGTTCTGAGAATAATCATAGAGATTTTACCCAAAACTTTGACTCTGTTAAGTAACACTTTACAATAAGGTCTCATTTGTTAACATTGCTTTTATTTTTGAATAGTAAAATTTGTGAAAATCAAAGTGTTAATTTTTATGTTAGTTCACAGTGCATCCATTTGATTTTAAAAATGTTTAACGTTTAAGAGTTTTACATTGTTCATGTTAACTGAAACCTTATTGTGACGGTTTACCAGATTTGAAACTTGTTAATAAAACGCAACTTGTTTCTTAGTCGAGCGTGTGGCTTGTTTTACTGATGAGGAAACCAACATTCCTTCACTATCTGGAACATTCCAGAACACTGATACTGACACGGATTCAAACAAAGAGCTTTAGAGACACAAACTTGTTCAGATGAGTGATCTTATGCAACAATGACACAACGATGAGGTTTCATGTGTTTTAATTGGATTAGTTTCGTAATGACTTGTAGTTTCACCCAAATATTACAGCAACTTCATTCTGTTAGACTGAACAGAATGGTTCAGATCATATTTAACATCATGATATGAAGTCTATGATATGTATCTTCTTGAGAACAAAGATGATGATATTTTTGGCAGGCACTGCGAAGTAAATCATCAGGGGTCAAAGGTCATCTGTCATCTGAATGATCTTTGTTTCTGTAGTTCATCATCTTTTACTGTTTCAGTTTTTCACTCATTTTCACAGTTTTTTAACAGTAACACCATGTTTTCTGGACTCTTACTACAGTAACACCATATTTTCCAGGCTTTTACTACAGTAACACCATATTTTCCAGGCTTTTACCACGTTTTCCAGGCTTTTACTACAGTAACACCACGTTTTCCAGGCTTTTACTACAGTAACACCATATTTTCCAGGCTTTTACCACGTTTTCCAGGCTTTTACTACAGTAACACCACGTTTTCCAGGCTTTTACCACGTTTTCCAGGCTTTTACTACAGTAACACCATATTTTCCAGACTTTTACCACGTTTTCCAGGCTTTTACTACAGTAACACCATATTTTCCAGGCTTTTACCACGTTTTCCAGGCTTTTACTACAGTAACACCATGGTTTCCAGGCTTTTACCACGTTTTCCAGGCTTTTACTACAGTAACACCATATTTTCCAGGCTTTTACCACGTTTTCCAGGCTTTTACTACAGTAACACCATGTTTTCCAGGCTTTTACTACAGTAACACCATGTTTTCCAGGCATTTACTACAGTAACACCATGTTTTCCAGGCTTTTACTACAGTAACACCATGTTTTCCAGGCTTTTACCACGTTTTCCAGGCTTTTAATACAGTAACACCATGTTTTCCAGGCATTTACTACAGTAACACCATGTTTTCCAGGCTTTTACTACAGTAACACCATGTTTTCCAGGCATTTACTACAGTAACACCATGTTTTCCAGGCTTTTACTACAGTAACACCATGGTTTCCAGGCTTTTACTACAGTAACACCATGTTTTCCAGGCATTTACTACAGTAACACCATGTTTTCCAGGCTTTTACTACAGTAACACCATGTTTTCCAGGCATTTACTACAGTAACACCATGGTTTCCAGGCTTTTACTACAGTAACACCATGTTTTTCCAGGCTTTTACTACAGTAACACCATGTTTTCCAGGCATTTACTACAGTAACACCATGTTTTCCAGGCTTTTACTACAGTAACACCATGTTTTCCAGGCTTTTACTACAGTAACACCATGTTTTCCAGGCATTTACTACAGTAACACCATGGTTTCCAGGCTTTTACTACAGTAACACCATGGTTTCCAGGCATTTACTACAGTAACACCATGGTTTCCAGGCTTTTACTACAGTAACACTATGTTTTCCAGGCATTTACTACAGTAACACCATGTTTTCCAGGCATTTACTACAGTAACACCATGGTTTCCAGGCTTTTACTACAGTAACACCATGGTTTCCAGCTTTTACTACAGTAACACCATATTTTCCAGGCTTTTACCACGTTTTCCAGGCTTTTACTACAGTAACACCATGTTTTCCAGGCTTTTACTACAGTAACACCATGGTTTCCAGGCTTTTACTACAGTAACACCATATTTTCCAGGCTTTTACTACAGTAACACCATGTTTTCCAGGCTTTTACTACAGTAACACCATGTTTTCCAGGCATTTACTACAGTAACACCATGTTTTCCAGGCTTTTACTACAGTAACACCATGTTTTCCAGGCTTTTACTACAGTAACACCATGTTTTCCAGGCTTTTACTACAGTAACACCATGTTTTCCAGGCTTTTACTACATTAACACCATGGTTTCCAGGCTTTTTTGAATATTTCTGAATATCAAGCGATCACGTGGTTAGATGCGCCGATGCTCGTCGTCCACAGCAGGTCCTGATGGATAAACTTGTTCAGATGAGTGATCTTACGCAACAATGACACACTGATGAGGTTTCATGTGTTTTAATTGGATTAGTTTCATAATGACCTGTAGTTTCACCCAAATATTACAGCAACTTCATTCCATATTTAACATCATGATATGAAATCTATGATATGGCTACATCTTCTTCATAATACTCACTGTGACTTCATGTTTGGCCGGCGTATTAATAATGTGGTTTTGATGAAATGAGGCTACAGAAAATATTCCCATGGCTTTGCTGTAAAACGGTCACTATGATAAAACACAAGCAAACGCATTCATCATGAGCTTCCACAACTCAAATGAGGAAAATAAAGGATTCGATGCACAAATTCAGTTGGCAACGTCAAGAACGTGTTACTACAAAAAATCAAATAAAAAAATCCAATCAATAAGTGCACATTTCAGTACATCATACATAAAAAACAGCTTTAAGATGAAAAAATAAACATATTCAGAGCATCAAAAGTATTACTGGCAGGCACTGAAGTAAATCATCAGGGGTCAAAGGTCATCTGTCCTCTGAACTTTTAATGTTTCAGTTTTCACTCGAGTCCTTCATCAGTCCGGGTAGTGTTTGATGACATCGGCATTAATATTCATCTGGTTTATTTGAGGTCATATTTACCCGTGCAGCTCATATTTCAAACCAAAATCAAAAGGCAAAATGTCAATGACATTATTTCAACATTCAAGCACAAATTCACATTACTGTAAAATTACTGTAATACATCAGGGCATGTTATGTTTTTGATTAATGGTCCTTCTTATTATTGTAACAGTAATGCATTAATTAAAGGCACTACATCAAATATTAATTAGTGCTGTGAAACGATTAATCGCATCCGAAATAAACGTTATATATATGTGTGTGTACTGTATAATTATTTAGTGTATATATAATTACACACACACATGCATGTATATATTTAAGGAAAATGTGTTATTTATATATAAAAAATTATATATAAATATAAATGTACAGGAATGTGTGTGTGTAATTATATATACACTAAATAATTATACAGTACACACACATATATTATGTAAACAAACGTTTATTTTGGACGAGATTAATCGTTGCCCAGCTCTAATATTAATGTAAACATTTTCCCCCATTTTAGTAATTCCTCAACAACGAGAATTTGATATAAAATGTGTATTTTGTAGGATTTTGGGGTGAATACGAGCCGCTCGCAGGGTTCAGTTCACATGGCTTCATCACAAACATGCAGCTTATAGAAACAATACAAAATAATTATCATACAGCAGGATAAATTAGTGGTATAAATATTTTATGTACATGCTCTTTTTTACACTGGCTAGCGGTAAGAAGTGATGAAACATGCTTCTGTCCGGGACGGTCACACAGTTTTGGCACCAGGCAAACTCAATGACCAGCATTGAACCACGCCACAAAGGTCAACCTCAGGGTTTGACCTCTGACCTCCGGAGCACCTCTGCAGAAAACTGTTCTCAGGTCAGCGTGACTTTAACACCCATTCGCAGTGAGGATTAGCGTGGTAAACATCTAGTAAATGTGCGTCTGGATCCAGGCAGCGCTCGCCTAGAGAGAACCACCCGTTCTTCAGATTAATGCTTCAGTTACTCACTCACATTATAGTATTACTAATTATATATCATATAATAACTAGGGGTGTAACGATACCCTCATGTCACGATCCGATACTGAACTCACGATACCATATTATTGCGATACTCCCAGACATATGATAAATGGTAAACAACATTTTGTATGTTGATTAAAATGCTAAATTTGATATGACATTGTGTGTGTAAATGAATAGTCTTGGACTTGGTGCTGAAACCCAAAGCACAGGACAATAGAGACACCAGAATAACAATATTCATGATTCTGAAGCTGAAAACACTGAATTATTGTAGATGAATATGCTTGATCTCTGTCACTGACTAGATATATTTAATAATGTAGGACACTTTTACTGGGAACATCAGAAGATATTTGATATATCATTATCAGGAGCCACAAATATTCCCACATTACATTATTATACATTATATTCAACATTATATATAGTAGTTTAATGTGATACTGACACTGAAACTCTGAAAACTAGATTTTTTCCTCACACAGTAATTCTTATTTTGTGTGAACTATCCATGATACGTATTGTTGCATTTTTGTGTTGTGAAATATTGTGACATGATATATTGTTACACCCCTAATAATTACTATTTATTATTACTAATATAATCGCACTGATGATGTTCGACTCACCGATGTTTCCTCCCACCTCGAACAGACACTGTCTCTGTCGCCGACTAGCGCTTCGCGACCCGCGCCTGTAATCGACAGTGATTGGTTAACACCATCGGTTGGTTGGGTCATGTGACCTGTGTGTGTTGAAGTGGTTCACTAACCCGTTCTCGATGTCGAAGCGTGCCGTGATGTCTCTGGCCTTCATCTCGCAGCTCAACTGAATCGCCATTGAAACCTTAGCGTGAAGCGGCGCGTGAACTCTGATGACTCCGTCACGAAGATCAGTGACCTGAGGAACACACACACAGACTTTATTATGTTATTATTAATAGTAGGGGTGTAACAATATCATGTCGCAATATATTGCAATACAAAAATGCAACAATATGTATTGTGGATAGTGAGAATGTATCGTGGATAGATAAAAATTACTGTGTGATAAAGAAGTTTTCAGAGTTCTAGTGTCAGTACTACATTAAACTATTATATATAATGTTCAAAATAATGTGTAATAATGCAATGGGGGAATATTTGTGTAAAAAGTGGTCTACATTATTAAATATATCTAGTCAGTGACAGAGATCAAGCATATTCATCTACAATAATTCAGTGTTTTCAGCTTCAGAATCATGAATATTGTTATTCTGGTGTCTCTATTGTCCTGTGCTTTGGGTTTCAGCACCAAGTCCAAGTCTATTCATTTACACACACAATGTAATATCAAATTTAGCATTTTAATCAACAGTAAATTTTTTGTTAATCTTTTATCATATGTCTTTTATCACATGGAGTATCTCAATGTTTGTTTACACTCAGTGCAAGTTACATGGTTTTCGCCAGTAGGTGGCGCCAAATTACGTCTTTGTGAGTGAATCAGTCCATTCAATTAATTCGTTCAAAAACTCTTGATTAATTTAGGAACTAAACAAGGTTGAAATTGTTTTAATAATTACTTTATTGTTGATTTTTTTATTTTTTAATTATTATTATTTTTGAAGATCACCTTATGTTCAAAACTGTCAACTGTCGAGCAACGCGTCACCGAGGAAATTACGCGCCAATATCTATCAGCGCTGACTGACTGACTGACTGACTGCCGGCCGTCGCGTGAAATCAGCGCTAAAAGGATGTTCCTCGGTGTCATGATGCATTATTTCACGACTTTATGGCTGGACCTGGAGAATAAAAGCTCTAACAGATGAAGGTAATCGCAGACGCTCAGTTTATCTCTCTCTTTCTCTATATAGTAGGCTACTACAGTGCTGTAGCTAGCCCACGCCGTCGTTGCTAGTTCTGACTTCACGGATCTGTTTACTATCAACGGCACATTTGAACCTGTGGCGAGAGACGTAGTAATCCATCTGAACAGATTCATATCAGCTGATGTAAGTCATGTTTGAGGCGCTCAAGTTAAAATATGTAACATAACGTGTAATGTGAGTAAACGCCTATAGATTCCACATTCTGCCGCTCCGGATACGTCAGCGCGTCCGCCATCTTAGATTTGTCAACATTTCAGGCTGTACAAATCATAAAATCGCGTTCTGCATAAACGGCCACATCATAATATTAGCATACACCAGAAATTCTCCAATGTTTTCATCAGCGCCTATGAACTCAAACATGTACTTTAAGATTTTAAGTTAATTCAATAATTTAACAACACAATCACGTTCACGCAATGTTATTTTAGCATCATTTAGATACTGTTTTAGATACTTAGATACTTTTGTATGTATATAAACTGATATACACACACACACACATATTATATAAACGCAAACCTTCATGTTAGATACGATTAATCGATTTAACAGCACTAATTTTATGTTATGAATTTATATTATGGTTAATTAATCGTTTTTATTCATTTTATTTCAATTTTTGTATATTTAAGTGCTTAAAGTGAAACTAAGTGTTGCCAAAAAATGTGGGCTATTAGTTCAGTTAAGTTAACTTTCATTTTATTCCAAATGTTGTTTTTTAATGGTTTTGGTTAGCAATAATAACCCTGGTTCACGGCTCCCCAGTGTCGATTAACTTTTATCCAAACGAGGAATGAAGGTTCAGTCCCATGAGCACTCACTTCACTGCGGTCTCGGTCCTTCTCCACGTTCCATCTCCTCAATAGTCTGCGTTTGGTTTTCTCTGAGGTCGGTGTTTTCTTTCCCGTGGCGGCTTCGTTCATTTTTCTGACGTGGGAGATCAGGAAACACGGGACCTGCGGATACGAATATCAGACGTCAGCGACACAAAGACATATGAGCCCAGCTCATTTCTGAATATCAAGCGAAAACATGGTTAATGTAGCTTTTCAGATGCTCACGGTCCACACACAGCATGTCCTGATGGCTAATGTTTTTTGGATTTTACTACAGTAACACCATGTTTTCTTAACATTTACTACAGTAACAGCATATTTTCTGGACTTTCACTACAGCAACACCATGTTTTCCAGGCTTTTACTACAGTAACACTGTGTTTTCTGGACATTTACCACAGCAACACCATGTTTTCCAGGCTTTTACTACAGAAACACCATGTTTTCTGGACTTTTACTACAGAAACGCCATGGTTTCCAGGCTTTTACTACAGTAACACTGTGTTTTGTGGACATTTACCACAGCAACACCATGTTTTCCAGGCTTTTACTACAGAAACACCATGTTTTCTGGACTTTTACTACAGCAACACCATGTTTTCCAGGCTTTTACTACAGTAACACTGTGTTTTGTGGACATTTACCACAGCAACACCATGTTTTCAGGCTTTTACTACAGAAACGCCATGTTTTCTGGACTTTTACTACAGAAACGCCATGGTTTCAGGCTTTTACTACAATAACACCATGTTTTCAGGCTTTTACTACAGAAACACCATGTTTTCTGGACTTTTACTACAGAAACGCCATGGTTTCAGGCTTTTACTACAATAACACCATGTTTTCAGGCTTTTACTACAGAAACGCCATGTTTTGTGGACATTTACCACAGCAACACCATGTTTTCAGGCTTTTACTACAGAAACGCCATGTTTTCTGGACTTTTACTACAGTAACACAATGTTTTCTGGACATTTACCACAGTAACACCATATTTTCCAGGCTTTTACTACAGAAACACCATGTTTTCTGGACTTTTACTACAGAAACGCCATGTTTTCAGGCTTTTACTACAATAACACCATGTTTTCAGGCTTTTACTACAGAAACGCCATGTTTTGTGGACATTTACCACAGCAACACCATGTTTTCAGGCTTTTACTACAGAAACGCCATGTTTTCTGGACTTTTACTACAGAAACGCCATGGTTTCAGGCTTTTACTACAATAACACCATGTTTTCAGGCTTTTACTACAGAAACACCATGTTTTCTGGACTTTTACTACAGAAACGCCATGGTTTCAGGCTTTTACTACAATAACACCATGTTTTCAGGCTTTTACTACAGAAACGCCATGTTTTGTGGACATTTACCACAGCAACACCATGTTTTCAGGCTTTTACTACAGAAACGCCATGTTTTCTGGACTTTTACTACAGAAACGCCATGGTTTCAGGCTTTTACTACAATAACACCATGTTTTCAGGCTTTTACTACAGAAACACCATGTTTTCTGGACTTTTACTACAGAAACGCCATGGTTTCAGGCTTTTACTACAATAACACCATGTTTTCAGGCTTTTACTACAGAAACGCCATGTTTTCTGGACTTTTACCACAGCAACACCATGTTTTCAGGCTTTTACTACAGAAACGCCATGTTTTCTGGACTTTTACTACAGAAACGCCATGGTTTCAGGCTTTTACTACAATAACACCATGTTTTCAGGCTTTTACTACAGAAACACCATGTTTTCTGGACTTTTACTACAGAAACGCCATGGTTTCAGGCTTTTACTACAATAACACCATGTTTTCAGGCTTTTACTACAGAAACGCCATGTTTTGTGGACATTTACCACAGCAACACCATGTTTTCAGGCTTTTACTACAGAAACGCCATGTTTTCTGGACTTTTACTACAGTAACACAATGTTTTCTGGACATTTACCACAGTAACACCATATTTTCCAGGCTTTTACTACAGAAACACCATGTTTTCTGGACTTTTACTACAGAAACGCCATGTTTTCAGGCTTTTACTACAATAACACCATGTTTTCAGGCTTTTACTACAGAAACGCCATGTTTTGTGGACATTTACCACAGCAACACCATGTTTTCAGGCTTTTACTACAGAAACGCCATGTTTTCTGGACTTTTACTACAGAAACGCCATGGTTTCAGGCTTTTACTACAATAACACCATGGTTTCAGGCTTTTACTACAGAAACACCATGTTTTCTGGACTTTTACTACAGAAACGCCATGGTTTCAGGCTTTTACTACAATAACACCATGTTTTCAGGCTTTTACTACAGAAACGCCATGTTTTGTGGACATTTACCACAGCAACACCATGTTTTCAGGCTTTTACTACAGAAACGCCATGTTTTCTGGACTTTTACTACAGAAACGCCATGGTTTCAGGCTTTTATTACAATAACACCATGTTTTCAGGCTTTTACTACAGAAACGCCATGTTTTGTGGACATTTACCACAGCAACACCATGTTTTCAGGCTTTTACTACAGAAACGCCATGTTTTCTGGACTTTTACTACAGAAACGCCATGGTTTCAGGCTTTTACTACAATAACACCATGTTTTCAGGCTTTTACTACAGAAACACCATGTTTTCTGGACTTTTACTACAGAAACGCCATGGTTTCAGGCTTTTACTACAATAACACCATGTTTTCAGGCTTTTACTACAGAAACGCCATGTTTTCTGGACTTTTACCACAGCAACACCATGTTTTCAGGCTTTTACTACAGAAACGCCATGTTTTCTGGACTTTTACTACAGAAACGCCATGGTTTCAGGCTTTTACTACAATAACACCATGTTTTCAGGCTTTTACTACAGAAACACCATGTTTTCTGGACTTTTACTACAGAAACGCCATGGTTTCAGGCTTTTACTACAATAACACCATGTTTTCAGGCTTTTACTACAGAAACGCCATGTTTTGTGGACATTTACCACAGCAACACCATGTTTTCAGGCTTTTACTACAGAAACGCCATGTTTTCTGGACTTTTACCACAGCAACACCATGTTTTCAGGCTTTTACTACAGAAACGCCATGTTTTCTGGACTTTTACCACAGCAACACCATGTTTTCAGGCTTTTACTACAGAAACGCCATGTTTTCTGGACTTTTACTACAGTAACACAATGTTTTCTGGACATTTACCACAGTAACACCATATTTTCCAGGCTTTTACTACAGAAACACCATGTTTTCTGGACTTTTACTACAGAAACACCATGTTTTCAGGCTTTTACTACAGTGACACCATGTTTTCAGGCTTTTACTACAATAACACCACGTTTTCCACACTTTTTTGAATATTTCTGGATATGAAGCGATCACGTGGCTCATGTAGCTGCAGATGCTCACCGTCCACAGCAGGTCCTGATGGGTAATGAGGAGACGCACGAGTTGGGCGGCAGCAACGGCAACCTGCATCTCCTCCTGTTTGGCGTTCTTCCCGCGGAAAGTGAAGAGATTTGGCGCTACGATCATGGAGACGTTCCACAGACTCATGCGGTTCGTCGCCTCGTACGCCACCACCTTTCTCAGGAACTCCAGAAAAGCCTG
The DNA here is from genome assembly GCF_951802725.1 of Rutilus rutilus. Taxonomy (NCBI): domain Eukaryota; kingdom Metazoa; phylum Chordata; class Actinopteri; order Cypriniformes; family Leuciscidae; genus Rutilus; species Rutilus rutilus. The sequence goes on from NC_140228.1 coordinate 662,874, forward strand.
AGAACAAACACCGCAAACAAACATAAATTTGACTCGCGCTGCATTGAAGCTTCATTCCCTGCGAGTCGAACCCGTGACCTCTGCTGACGTCGACTGCATCTGTACTGCGTTTTCAGCAGATTTCAGCAGGAACAGAATCAGTGTGGATCTCCACATGAGAATATGGGCACCAAACATGACGTCAAACAAGCCTGATTCTCTCTCACGTCTGCCTGTGTGTGTGTGTGTGTGTGTGTGTGTGTGCGTCATCACAGATTCATGCCGCTCGTCCGACCGGTTCATCAACTTCCCTTGAGAACATGCTCATTTAAACACACACTCAGTTCTCTAAATAGGGACATTCCATAGACTCGTGCTGTTTTATTTACACTAAACCACAGAACGCTCATTTAAAATGTATTTTATTCGATCTTAACTTCTATAGATCTGGTTTTTATAAATGCCAGGTTTTGTCAGATTTAGCTCATGTCTGGGGAGAAATCTGACCTTAAAGAAGCAGTTCTCAAGCTTTAAAATGAGCTGAAAATGAAGATGTAAGCTGAAATCATATTTCTCATTTTAACAGCCATTTTCTGTATTTTATACTTGGTTCTCCTGATCCTGGATATAATGTTCTGTGAACAAATTCATATACATTTCAAGCTCCATAATAGGTTTTTGGCTAAAAACCACAAACTATAATTTATCATTGGAAATATAACTGTGAGCAAGTGTTATTTGATTTTAGTATCATTGAGATACTATTATATATGTTTTTTTATATTTTAAATTAGTTTTTTATATTTTAATTTTCTGTTTTCATTTTAATTTTAGTTTAAAAAAAATGAATTTTTGTGTTTTTATTAATTATTGCTTTTTGTCAAATATGTCCATATTGTTTTCATTCATTTATATTTCAGTTTTAGTTATTTTAATATCTCAAGTTAATCTAAATGAAAATGGGAAATGTTGCTTTAGCAACTGTTTTTATTTTATTTTTATATATTTCAAGTAACGGAAATGTTTTTAATGGTTTTAGTTAACTATAATAATGAATAATGGAACTTAATTATTTATAATTATATTATTTAATTATTTAAAATTACCGCCAGTCATAGTTTTAGTAAATAAACGGTTTTAAAATGTCATTATAGCAGAAGTATCATAAATACATTGAGGGCCTTTTATTGTCTTTGAAAATGAGGGTGTTGGAGTCAAAAAGCCTTAAATGATAGTTATTTAGTAGGGGTGTAACAATATATCATCTCAATATATCACAATACAAAAATTCAGCAATATCGTGGATAGTTCACCCAAAATAAAAATTACTGTGTTTCAGTGTCAGTAATTAAACTACTATATATAATGTTGAATATAATGTATAATAATGTAATGTGGGAATATTTATGGCTCCTGATAATGATATATCAAATATCTTCTGATGTTCCCAGTAAAAGTGTCCTACATTATTAAATATATCTAGTCAGTGACAGAGATCAAGCATATTCATCTACAATAATTCAGTATTTTCAGCTTCAGAATCATGAATATTGTTCTTCTGGTGTCTCTATTGTCCTGTGCTTTGGGTTTCAGCACCAAGTCCAAGACTATTCATTTACACACACAATGTAATATCAAATTTAGCATTTTAATCAACATACAAAATGTTGTTTACCATTTATCATATGTCTGGGAGTATCGCAATAATATGGTATCGTGAGTTCAGTATCGGGATATGTATCGGATCGTGACATGAGGGTATCGTTACACCCCTAGTTATTATATGATATATAATTAGTAATAATCGTAAAATATCGTTACACCCCTATTATTGAGCTGATGATCTTCATGAACAGTGTGTGGAGATGAACAGACCTTCAGCGTGTCTCTGTTGGCTTCGGGAAGCAGCATGATGAGGAGATGAAGAGCCTGAAACTGGTGTTTGGCCGATGAGATGCCTGACACACGGATGGAGAGAGAGAGAGATGAGTGACGTGACTCAGAACAGACAGTAGCCGCGTTTCCATTACCATTCAAATTGCGCAAATTGAAATTGCGAATTGAAAAAATACGCTCAATGGAAACGCGTAAATTTCGCAAAAAAGTTTTCCCGCTCGCATGAGGCGGTGTTCAGGCAGTTCGAGACAGGGTTATTTCCCAAAACTGCATTGGAAACAGTTTTTGCGCATTTACAGGTCATCTGGCGAACGAGAAATGTATAATTCTTTAAAGAAGGCGCGGTGTGTTTGGACAGAAGACGAGAGAGTTCTGTATTAAACTCATAAAAGACAAAAGTATTACAGGAATAGCTACTGGATTCTAAACAAAGAAATGCCACAATCAAGAGCTTGAAGCAGATGTTAATGCTATCAGTTATTTATGCTAATCATTCATGCTTGGAAAACACGCCAACGTCTCCTTCGGTTAAAAATAAAACTGCGGTGGCTGCTGGGATATATGTAAATCTACCAACATCCGTTTCTATAATTGTTGGAATGACTTATCAAGAGAGGAGAAAATGATGTTTTAGTCGCAAAACATCGGTTAATGGAAACGTGGTCATTTCGCAATAGTTTTTTATCGACATTTAGAAAATATCGCAAAAGTTTGGCGCAAATCTGTAATGGAAACGCGGCTACTGGTGGACTCGTGTGTGTGTGTGTGTGTGTGTGTTCAGACTCACTCTGAGCCGCTGTGAACGCTGGCAGATGCTGTTGGGTTAGCAAAGGATACGGCAGCTCGCGGATAAACATCTTCAACAAACCCGCCGCGTCGTTCTGACGCACCTGATCCCAGTCGAAGCGATCCTCGTAGAACTTCAGCTCCAGCTCCTGACGCAGGTGCTGTGGAGGACAAACACATGCATTTAGGAATATTAGGAATTTTTAAGGCCAGACAAGAAATTTGTTGAGGGCAATTTGTAAAGAAGGACTACACGCCTGCGCACATTTATATTCAAACGCGCATAACTATTGACTGAACACGTAATATGCATGTGCATATCAGTGTCATGTCAGTGTTTTCACAGATTCGCGTTTTTGAAGTTTACGCGGAGATGATGATGCTTTAAAAAAAAAAATTTAATTTCTCAAAAACTAACTTTATCTGGACAATAACTTTATTCTAGAGCTGCTGTAAAGCCAAAACAATCTCTGACACTGTAATCTCCTATTATCACTGTAAAGCTGCTTTGAAACTATCTATATTGTTAAAGCGCTGTATAAATGAAGGTGACTTGACATGACACCAGCAGGAGTTACTCGTGGCCAAATTCATCAGTTGATGAACCGGTCAAATAACACTGAGTTAAAATTAAAGCTGGAATCAGTGGGAGAAATCCAGGTCAGATGCTTTACGGATGTCTCACTGAGCAAAACAACACAAATACTGGACCAGGCCGTGTTCCTCTGGAGTGATGATGGATTATTTACCTTCACTCTGGATGCTGATCCCGGGACCCTGAGGATTCCCTCCGTCTGTAACCCCGTCTGCTCCAGTTTAGACAACAACTGAAAACAGAAACATAATCATTATCACATGAGACACACAAACACACGTGCTGGGTATTAACATGGCTTTCTGGACATTTACTATAAGAAACACCATGGTTTCCAGGCTTTTACTACAGTAACACCATGCTTTCTGGGCCTTTACTACAGTAACGCCATGTTTTCCAGGCTTTTACTACAGAAACGCCATGTTTTCCGGGCTTTTACTACAGTAGCGCCATGTTTTCCAGGCTTTTACTACAGAAACGCCATGCTTTCCGGGCTTTTACTACAGTAGCGCCATGTTTTCCGGGCTTTTACTACAGTAGCGCCATGCTTTCCAGGCTTTTACTACAGAAACGCCATGTTTTCCAGGCATTTACTACAGAAACGCCATGCTTTCCGGGCTTTTACTACAGTAGCGCCATGTTTTCCGGACTTTTACTACAGCAACGCCATGTTTTCCGGGCTTTTACTACAGCATTTACTACAGAAACGCCATGCTTTCCGGGCTTTTACTACAGTAGCGCCATGTTTTCCGGACTTTTACTACAGCAACGCCATGTTTTCCGGGCTTTTACTACAGCAACGCCATGCTTTCCGGGCTTTTACTACAGAAACGCCATGCTTTCCGGGCTTTTACTACAGCAACGCCATGCTTTCCGGGCTTTTACTACAGCAACGCCATGTTTTCCGGGCTTTTACTACAGCAACGCCATGCTTTCCGGGCTTTTACTACAGCAACGCCATGCTTTCCGGGCTTTTACTACAGAAACGCCATGCTTTCCGGGCTTTTACTACAGTAGCGCCATGTTTTCCGGGCTTTTACTACAGTAGCGCCATGCTTTCCAGGCTTTTACTACAGAAACGCCATGTTTTCCAGGCATTTACTACAGAAACGCCATGCTTTCCGGGCTTTTACTACAGTAGCGCCATGTTTTCCGGACTTTTACTACAGCAACGCCATGTTTTCCGGGCTTTTACTACAGCATTTACTACAGAAACGCCATGCTTTCCGGGCTTTTACTACAGTAGCGCCATGTTTTCCGGACTTTTACTACAGCAACGCCATGTTTTCCGGGCTTTTACTACAGCAACGCCATGCTTTCCGGGCTTTTACTACAGAAACGCCATGCTTTCCGGGCTTTTACTACAGCAACGCCATGCTTTCCGGGCTTTTACTACAGCAACGCCATGTTTTCCGGGCTTTTACTACAGCAACGCCATGCTTTCCGGGCTTTTACTACAGTAACGCCATGTTTTCCGGACTTTTACTACAGCAACGCCATGTTTTCCGGGCTTTTACTACAGCAACGCCATGCTTTCCGGGCTTTTACTACAGCAACGCCATGCTTTCCGGGCTTTTACTACAGCAACGCCATGCTTTCCGGGCTTTTACTACAGCAACGCCATGTTTTCCGGGCTTTTACTACAGCAACGCCATGTTTTCCAGGCTTTTACAACAGAAACGCCATGTTTTCCGGGCTTTTACTACAGTAACACCATGTTTTCCAGACTTTCCAGTAACACCATGTTTTCTGGGCTTTTACTACAGTAACACCAAGTTTTCCCAACTTTAACTACAGTAACACCATGTTTTCTGGACATTCACCATGGTAACGCCATGTCTTCCACAATAACGCCATGTTTTGTAGGCATCTACTATGGTAACACCATAAGTTTTGTACTTGTACCATGGTAACAACAGCACAGTCTCGTTTGAAGCAGTTGTGAGTAGCATGTCTGTGTGCTGTTGTTTTCTGACAGAGATGATTGAGATTCCAGCTCATTCAGACACACAGAGTCTTTATCAGATAAGAGATCAGGACTCATCAGCTGTCAACGCTGCATTTCTGCTTCTCTACTGAGAGTGTTGCACTGTGGGAAAAATCTCCTAGAGCAGATTCACTCCTGACCGTTTATTAAAGCGTCTATTTTAATCCTGTTTCTAAGTGTTCCCTCAGTAAATCCCTCAAGCGCCTGAAGGGGTGAAGCAGTGAAACAATAAACGGCCTCCCTCATTCCACTTAAACACAGAAACATTGAGGTCAAGACAGCCGTGTAAAGCAAACCAGAGCACTTCTGGCCACCGCCTTTGTTTTTTGGAAAAGCGAGAGGAGCGTGGGTCGCCAGGTCAGGATAATGTGAGATAGCGAGAAGTGCTGACTAGGAACTTTCCGGAAAAGCCTGCGCTCACAATCTTGATCACAACATTCCAGTGTTTCAACCTCGTTTCTAACAACCGAAGAGGGAAAGAAGAGCCACGTACCTTCCTGAAAACCAGAGGAACTCTGGAGCCGGGATATTTCTTCTGGTCGTTTTCCAGCAGCGTAGTGAGAGGAACGCCGAATATCCCGCTGTCTGTGGGAAACAAACGACAGCGTTATTAGTAGCGCTGCCCTTTGAGTAATGATGTTAGTAGTCGACTAGTAGACGTTCATTTAAGCCATTAGTCGACTAATCGCGCGTTTATATTAATAAGTCAAAAATCATAATAATGCATCTTTAATTGCCTATATAATATACGTATGCCCTAATCAGCGCACAAAATCAAAAACATAAAGCCACAGTGCACCGGCAAACATTATGATTATGAATAACAGAATGACTGTCTAATTTATTGGTGATTGTTTTCTGTGTTTTCGTCTGCAGAGATTAAGTCGACGATGCTGACTCGTCATATATGCACGTTTCATACGGATTACATAATCTGAGAATATTTATTTTCCATTGGAATCTGTTCATTCAAATGTAGACATGTCAAGCTTTCTATAGATATATCTCATGTCTGTGAGGCGAGTATACGCCGAGCCTCTGTTCATTTATGTGATGCGCTCAAGTTCAAGACCGAGTCGACAGAAAGCGCCATTATTTTACAAAAACACGTTTGCAGATGCACTTTTATGATGATAGATGCACTTTTATGATGGATAGATGCACTTTTATGATGATAGATGCACTTTTATGATGGATAGATGCACTTTTATGATGGATAGATGCACTTTTATAACGGACAGATGCACTTTTATGATGGATAGATGCACTTATGATGGAGAGATGCACTTTTATGATGGAGAGATGCACTTTTATGATGGAGAGATGCACTTTTATGATGGATAGATGCACTTTTATGATGGATAGATGCACTTTTATGATGGACAGATGCACTTTTATGATGGATAGATGCACTTTTATCATGGATAGATGCACTTTTATGATGGATAGATGCACTTTTATGATGAATAGATGCACTTTTATGATGGATAGATGCACTTATGATGGATAGATGCACTTATGATGGATAGATGCACTTTTATCATGGATAGATGCGCTTATGATGGACTTCAGAACAGAAACAGCCATTCACTGCCATTATAAAGCTTGGAAGAGCCAGGACATTTTTTAATATAACTCTGATTGTATCCGTCTGAAAGAAGAATGTCATAAACACCTAGGATGACTTCAGGGAGAGTAAATCATGGGCTAATTTTCATTTTTGGGTGAACTATCCCTTTAAGAGTCAGTTTCACGTGGTTTCTGAGTCTGGTTGATTGAGACGCACCTCGAGCTTTACTGCGCTCCACACGGTTCCTCTTCATCTCGATGCCCATGATGTCGTAGAATGTGGTCAGTTCGATCAGAGAGATGTATCCGATCTTCCTGATGTCCTCCGACGACAGATCGTTCACTCGCGTCACACCCTGTCTGGGCCTCACTGTCTGAAAACCCTGAACACACACCACAAACCTCATTACACCACACCATCTGATCTGACCTCACCATCCAAAATGCTTTCAGTAAATGCTACGTTTTTGTTTCAGGCAACAGAAGGGTAAACACTTCCGGTAAATGCGCATTTCTTTCCCATTTTCTTTCCTGTGATGACATGGTTAGGGTTTAGTTTGTTTTATTTGGAGCTGATATGCACACGTTTGGGCTCAGTAAGAAATTAATACTTTTATTCAGGAAGGGCGCGTTAAAATTGGTCAAAAGTGACAGTGAAGACATTCATAACATTGTTCTTTTACTTTCTATTCATCAAAGAATCCTGAAAAATAAAACGTATCACGGTTTCCACAAACATTTGAACTGTTTTCAACATTGATAATAATTATAAATGTTTCTTGAACAGCAAATCATCATATTAGAGTGATTTCTGAAGGATCATGTGACACTGAAGACTGGAGTAATGATGCTGAACATTCAGCTTTGATCACAGGAATAAATTACACTTTACTGTATATTCACACAGAAAACAGCTGTTTCAAATTGTAATAATATTTCACAATATTTTATGAAATAAATGCAGCCTTGGTGAGCATAAAAACATTTAAAATCTTCATTGGAATGGTACGAAACTTGGTAAAGGTTTTGGCACTTGCTTTGTGAACAAAAAAATCATGGACATGATTCGAACAGGTTAAATGGTCCTGTAAAAACTAGTCACACTTGAGCTCCTCGCGGTCAAACATGAGCGCGCTGGAAATGAATAGGAGACGAGTTTCCTCTAGTGGAAGCGTTTGGTACTGCAGCCGAACACAATCTCACCGAAAGCTCATTTTTTTAGATATCAGGGTCAAATTTGGAAAATAACTTTTTTAGATTTATGCCTTTGATTTTCTTGCATTTTTAGAGTAAATCGTGATTTTTGAAAATATATATTTAATATAAAAAATTGAAAATAGTAATTTTGTGCATTTTTCATAACAATAAACGTAAAATTCTGCAACTTTTTTTAAGTTCATTTTTTAAAACTTTTTTCACGTCAGCAATAATCTGCCAAGTGTCGTCTTTGAAAAGAGATCAAACTTCAGTCTGTGCTTTAAAGCATTCAAGATTTACCACAGTTTAAGCTGGAAATGTCATTTTCAGGTCTATGCTCAAAAAGTGAATAAATGGATAATAAATACAGCGTAAATATCATTTAGAATAAACAAATCCCCTAAAAACACAAAATATATAATAAAAAACATTATCAAACTAAAATATAAAACATTCATTTCATTGACAAAAAAAAAAGTTGGTCATTTTTTGACTCTTTCCTGCAGTCTAGTGTCAGATCAGGATCATCTCACGTTGTTTTTAAATGTTATATGCAAATAAACTAAACGATCTAATACACACCGGTAAATCCTTGTCGTCTTTCCGGGTCCTCCTGCAGTCGTGGCATTCCCGGCCCTTCCGGTGAGCTCGAGCTGCTTCTGAATACGGGACGTCGAGCGCTAACACGATGGGCTCTGACCCGCCGCTCGAGCTTCTACTGTCCGGCGGAGTGAAGGCCGCACACGCCGGAGGAACTGGACACACAACACATGGATTATTACTAAACCAAACAACATTAAGCCTCACTAAAACCTCCTTTAATCACCAATGCTCATATTCCATGAGCTCTTAGCTAAAGCTAAACCAGAAACACAGGCGCTAAAATAATAACTATAGCTTCTATTTCTCATCACGTACTGTCAATATTACGTGATGTTCCTCATTTGTTAATCACTGGATAAAAGCATCTGCTAAATTAATACATTTAATACAGTCAAACCTACATTTATTTAGACACCTTCAACATTTCTCACATTATCAGTTTATTCGCTATAGTTTAGGAAGTGGTAATAAAACATGAGCAGAACTCAGCTGATATTTGACTGGTTTTGTCCGTCCTTCTGTTAGACTGTCTCACACATGAGTTATGTTGAATATCTGTCAGCTGTTAAATTTAACTACACAATTAGATAATACCAGTTTAGCTCAACCAATCACCAAGCAATGCTTCATTGTGTTCAGTCTGTGTGTAAAAAGAGCATTAGCAATTAAAGACAAAACACTTCAGCAGAACATGATCAGCTCAAAGTGTCCCAATCATTTTTGGTCCCAAATTTGTATAAATTTTGCCAGATTTTGGGGTATAATATGTCACTGTTTACTTTATTTTGCTCTCCTCACGTACATAAATGAACTATAGTGTCCTGCACACACTAGTGAAATCAAAGTTGATCTCTGGTGTCTGAGTAATGTTTGGTTGGACTGTATATCTAGAGGCTCAAACGTTGTCCAACCTTTAGGAGGATTCCACTGGGGAAGTTTGGGAGCGATCTGTCCGTTTGGAGAAATGGGAGGCGTCAGTTCCGACTGTAAGAGAACACAATGACATCATCACACACACACACACACACACGAAAGAGCGCTCATGAGGTAAACATGTTCTGATTTGATCAAATAACCCATAATCAATAATGGCGACAGGCCTTTCTACAGCACTTTTTGTAAGTGAAAAGAGCGCACTTTAGAAAGGGCATCGCATCCCACATATATACATCATTTCAGCAAGAGTTAGCATGAGTTAGCATGAGTTAGCATGTGTCGCGTATATAATGTCCGGATAGATGATGTCCTGCTGAACACTGGACTTTTGTTGGACTATTTCGGTCCAGTGAATCTGTCCTTCATATCCAATCACATTATGAGATATTTCAGCTGTCAGAGCAGCTGACCGTTACTCACCGCTGACTCACCCTGAACACCCGTGTGCTGTCTGTCTGACTGTCTCTATCTATCTGTCTGTCTGTCTGACTGTCTGACTGACTGACTCTATCTGTCTGTCTGTCTGACTGTCTCTATCTATCTGTCTGTCTGTCTGACTGACTGTCTCTGTCTCTATCTGTCTGACTGTCTCTATCTGTCTGTCTATCTGTCTGTCTGTCTGACTGACTCTCTCTGTCTATCTGTCTGTCTGTCTCTATCTGTCTGTCTGTCTGACTGACTCTCTCTGTCTATCTGTCTGTCTGTCTGACTGACTGTCTCTGTCTCTATCTGTCTGACTGTCTCTATCTATCTGTCTGTCTGTCTGACTGTCTCTGTCTCTATCTGTCTGACTGTCTCTATCTGTCTGTCTATCTGTCTGTCTGTCTGACTGACTCTCTCTGTCTATCTGTCTGTCTGTCTCTATCTGTCTGTCTGTCTGTCTGACTGACTCTCTCTGTCTATCTGTCTGTCTGTCTGACTGACTGTCTCTGTCTCTATCTGTCTGACTGTCTCTATCTGTCTGTCTGTCTGTCTGACTGTCTCTGTCTCTATCTGTCTGTCTATCTATCTGACTGTCTCTGTCTCTATCTGTCTGTCTGTCTGTCTGACTGACTGTCTGTCTATCTGACTGTCTGTCTGTCTGTCTGTCTATCTGACTGTCTGTCTGTCTGTCTATCTGACTGACTCTCATCTATCTGTCTGACTGTCTGTCTGTCTGACTATCTGTCTGACTGTCTCTATCTGTCTGTCTGTCTGTCTGACTGTCTGTCTATCTGACTGTCTGTCTGACTGTCTATCTGTCTGTCTGACTATCTGACTGTGTCTGACTGTCTATCTGTCTATCTGACTGACTCTCTTATCTATCTGTGTCTGTCTGTCTGTCTGTCTGTCTGTCTGACTATCTGTCTCTGTCTGTCTATCTGACTGTGTCTATCTGACTGTCTGTCTGACCATTTACTGACCACACATCCTCTAAATCTAACAGAAACCACAGTATTTAAAATGTCACCAAATATTAATTAATTATTATTAAATGCATATAATAATACTGTCTGAACTACAGGACTCGCACCATCTGAACATCAGCTTTCAAATCGGCATGAAATGGAAATTAACCCCATCTATTTTCTAAATGCATGTTGTTATGAACAGCTCACCCATGCATGTTTCATTTCTAAAAATGTTTTGACCTGGTAATTTGATGAACATCTCATATAGAGCTGCACGACTGTGAATAAATTAAGAAATCACAATTTTTTGTGTGTCACAATTCTCCCATGATTCTGAATAGACAACTAAACAATATAGCATGTAATTCACTAGAGGTTGTGACAAAATGTTAATTGCTGCAGTCTATTTATAAAATATATTTAATTTGAATTCATTATTTTGAATGAATGCTCCGCCTCCAGTTTTAAAAACACGCCCACATCTCAACATCCAATCAACAACCGATGCACAGAACCAAGTCCCGCCCTACACTTCAGATAAACTAACACTAACACCCAATAACACTCGAATGTTCATCACAGGTCTGTCACTTCTTCTGATTCCTCTTGACTTCAGCTCCTCGAACCTCAAAGACACTCAATGACATTTTGTTCTGTATTTATATCATTTACAAGGTAAGAAGCCAAACTCGGATGTGTCGTTTCAGCAGGAATGTGGAAGGTTTGTTGGCTAATTTTAGACACGTCTGGGGTTTCCTCATGTGTCTCATTCCAGTCGCGGTTATTCTGAGACACATTCACACGCCGGACAACCGGCCACAACAGCTGCGGCAGCAAAGGATCATGGGAAATGATCAAAATGACACGCCTGTGAAAAGACGACACCTTTAAACCTGCAATCGTGTGCTGAGCGGATGGAAGCTCCTACTGAATGCTAGGAAGTACAGCATGTACATGCTCTCGAGTTTTGCTACTCTTTTACCTTCATAGGAATCCATTTGATAAACTACTTCCTAGCATTCAGTTAGGGTTAGCTTCCATCCGCTCGATTGCAGGTCGCCTTCGTGGATTGGCTTGCGCTCACCGAGGCGTCTGGCATGGAGAAGACGTCCCGCACGTGTCTCGTGGGTTGTCGGTTCCTCTTGCGCAGTGTTTGCGTGTAGTTATCGACTCGCTTCTTCACCATAGCGGCCTGTGATCGCGTGAGCGTGGAGAGAAGAGCCTCGGCCGGGCCGTCGCTCTGAGTTCCCATCACCAGCGTGCTAAGCCCCGCCTCCTGGAGCCACGCCTCCTCAAGCTCCGCCTCTGAACCAATCACACACACACTAATTAGAATGCAGGATCACATGATGTCAAAATGATGATGGCAAGCATTTAGTCGAGGTGAAATCACATTCTTAGCTGAACTGAGTGACGAACTTTGCATAAAAGATTAAAAAGACATGATTTTAGTTAAAAGGTAAACGCTGATTTCATGTGGACTTTAACAGGGTTCATCATCATCATCTACTTGCGTTCAAAAACACTGATGATGTATTAGTTCTTCTTTCTCATACAATGAAGGTGGACGTGAGCCCCATCAAAGGACCAAAAACACCATAAAAATACAATCTGTCACAAATGTCCATACGCCTTCCCCATAATCCAGGACTTTAAACTTAAAGTCCTCCTGTGGTGTAAATCCAGCGTTTAATGTAGTTTATGTGTCTATGTGGTGTTTTTAATACGCTTTAAGACAAAGCATGTGTAAGTTCATAAGTCGACACCATTGCTGAGTATTTCCTCCTTAAAACTGCAGTGAACCAAAGACAGTCTCAAACACACGCTTTGAAATCGCTGGTGTTTCTGACGTCACAAACTACCTTGTAACCAATCAGATCAACGTGTGATCGTCAACCAGTGGATCTCTGAGCTGAGTGAGTGAGTGGAGGCGGGGCTCATTTGCATATTCATAGAACCGCGCATACTAAATGAGGCGAGGGTGTCGAGTTACATTCAAGATATTTTAAGGAATGAAGTTTTTTTTTAAAATATGTAATTTTGGTGATTAAAGAAAGTTTTAAGGGATACAATGATTTACTACAGGGGGACTTTAAGTTTAAAACAGTAAGTTGCTTCCATAAATTTATAAGTAAAATCAAACTGGCGGTACACGTCATTTCCACTCATTTTTTAAAATCTTGTCAAGTTGGGGTTAATCTCAAATAAATTAAATGAAGTTTGAGTTAATGTAAAAACTAGTTCTGTCAAATCGATTAATCGCGTCTAACATAAAAGTTTGTAAATATTTAATATGTGTGTTTATGTGTATATATATATATATATATATACACACACACACACACACACATATATATATATAAATATGTACAAACGTTTAAGCTAGATGTGATTAATCGTAATTAATCGATTTGACAGAACTAGTAAAATGTGCTGCCATGAACTTTCCTACTTTTATGGTGTTTTTTGTCCTTTCTGGGAATCACACCATCATTGTATGAAAACGAGTCACATGATCAGTCTGCTAAACATCACTTCTCTGCATTAATGGAGGAAAGTCATTCATTCGGGTTTGAGGGACATGATTGTGAGTGAACGGCTGCTTTTCTACCGTCGGGCCGAACCGTGTTCTCGGCGCACTGGTTTGGCCCGCGGGGGTAAACTGAGCCGACCGGTGTTGGACACGCACCGTCCGAGCTGACCCGCTCCACCAGATCCTCCTGCCGGTCCTGCCGGTCCTCCTGGATGTTCTTCATCTCGCTCCAGTAATCCTCCATGGAGTCTCGGGACACGGAGCGATCCGGAGCGAGAGGAGACCCGGAGCCGGGAGAACTCATGCTTATCCTCGGATACTGAGCTTTCCTGACAACACAGAAGAAGAAGCAGCCGTGAATCATCAGAGACAGAGACTAACAGGCTAATATACAAACCAAACAAACACAGACAGAACAGCTTCGCCATCATTACACTCAATCATGAGGAACATCCACACGGTTTCTTCATCTCGGCTAATGAGGAACAGCATCAAGTCGAGTCAGCTTTACTTATACTGCGCTTTTTACAACACAGAGTGTTTCAGAGCAGCTTTACAGAGATAACAGGACAATAATGCAACAAAGTTTGTTTCTAGACGAAAATATTTTCAGGGATGGAGACACTACAGCATTTCCATAAACTACTGAAGAGAAAACCAGTTACTTCAAGCTCATATCAGCTTCATCTCCGGGTTTCTATCAAATATTGATAAGGCTACAGGAGCTGATGATGATGAAGATGATGATGAAGGTCTCTCTCATCGCTAGTAAGTGAACCGGCGTCACTCAGAGCAAGGTATCGATCAGCGTGATGGAGCCTAGATTGTGTTACACGAAGAACTTAATTGCCTTCAAAAGTTCTTGCCTGTTGTTTACACACATCAAGCCTTCAGTGGAAACGCAATTTGCCTGCAGTCATCACTCGAAACTTTAGCTGAAACACAATGACGTCTGCATGAAGAGTGTGTGGATCTGACGTGTGTGTGTGTGTGTTTCGCTTCGGATTCTCTTTTCATCTGATTTCTGATACACTTTAATGCATACACATATTTATGATCTGATTATTGCTGATGTTATAAGACAGTCCTGACATTAGAGCAATATTACAGATGCAACTCACTAACATTCAAAATGTCAAAATGTCTTTTCTGCTCAAGGCTGCGTTTGTTTGATCAAAAATACAGTAAAAATGTGAAATATTATGTTTTCTATGTGAATATACAGTAAAGTGTAATTTATTCCTGTGATCAAAGCTGAATTTCCAGCATCATTACTCCAGTCTTCAGTGTCACATGATCACTCTAATATGATGATTTGATGCTCAAGAAACATTTATGATTATTTTTAATGTTGAGTTTGTGGAAACTATGATACATTTTATCCTTCAGGATTCTTTGATGAATAGAAAGTTCAAAAGAACAGCATTTACTTTCAATAGAATCTTTTGCAACATTATAAATGTCTTTACTGTCACTTATAATCAGTTTAATGTTTCCTTGATGAACAAAAGTATCAATTTCTTTCACAAAAAAAGAAAGAAATTCTCAGTGACCCCAAACTTTTGAATATATATAGAAAGAAAGTATACTTGACCAAATAAAACTACATCCAGAGTTTTGTTCTCAACAGCCTTAATAGAGTCAATAAACATAAGAAATCCAACACAGAGACCTTAAAGCATGCTTTAGAATTGCTACTTTTGCATGAGAAGTCAAATCTCAGGTGTAAACACAGAGAAATCAATGTGTTCAAATAAATCCACTTCAGTCTTAAAAATAAAGCTAAAAGTGGATTAACATCCATCAAATCTTTCCATCGCACAAAAGGTTTTTGGTAACACTTTATTTTACAGTGTCCTTGTTACATGTTACATGTACTTACCATAGTAATAACAGTAAATCATGCATAATTACATGCAACTAACAAGCCCTCAACCAAACCCTAATCCTACCCTAACCCTATAGTAAGTACATGTAGTTCATTAATATTACTCAGTACTGAAATATATAATTACACTGTAACACTGACACCTTAAAATAAAGTGTAACCAGGTTTTTATAGTGAAAAAAAAAAGTTCTTCAAACTAAGAAAAAATGGTTATTTTAGGATCTGATCACCGAAAGGTTCTTTGGAGAACTTTTATTTTTAAGAGTGCACAATAAAAGTCAATCCCAGAACTCAGTTTGTGTTTGACCTGGAAAATCCCTTCAAACAGAGATACACATGAAGCATCACGACACCTGGAGGAAAACAGGCCAAACACACACTCAGTTTTACACTCTCTCTCTCCGCACAAAACACTCAGATGTTCTCAAACAGCAACTAAAGCGTCTTCAGACTCACTGTGTGCGTTTAGACGAACACGGGATGAGAAATCAGGATCGGGAAGCCCAAACTGTGAACCTCCGAACGTCTGAATGAAACTAGACACGAACACAAACGAATCCAGCGGACGGTGTCAATCAGGTCCTGTATAAACTCCATAAATCCACAGCGTTTGAGCTCATTCATGAACGCACCAGCGACTCGGGGATCTCCAGAGAACTGGAGCTGATACGGACACTCTCAGAGCTTTAGGAGCATGTGGGTGTTCTCATTCAGGTCCTGTTCAGAGTCAATACAGAGAGACATCAGGCAGACACAGAGAGAGAGAGACGCGGTGAGGGTTTCCTCTGGTAGTGTGTGTGTGTGTGTGTGTGTTTCTCCACCCACTGATCTGACCTCTCTCTCTCTCTCTCTCTCTCTCTCGTCATTGTCTGTCCATTGTGTTCTTCTCGGTTTACAACTCTTCCTAAAGCTCATCTCTGTTCTGCTCATTCAGACACACAGAAACGAGTGTAATTTAGGAAAACCGCTTCCAGATGTGGATAATGACCACAACAACATTCCCAACACCAACATTCTCCGGCTTAAACAAACATCTCACTCAATCAGCGTTTCTTCCACAGAACTGAAAAAAACCTTTTCTTAGATATAAACAACAGAATTGTGAGATATAAAAGTTGGAATTATGAGAAACAAGTCAGAATTGCGAGTTTCTATATATATTTATTTGACCTTTTTCTCTGATTGTGAGATATAAACTCCCAATTGCAAGTTATATGCAACTCAAAATTGTGGGAAAAAAAAATCCTTCTTTTATTCAAACGCCTCGAGACTCTGAACGCTTTAATCATCTCACAAACAGTGTTTCAAGGTTTAAAGCTCAAAATCACACACATGTTTTGCCTTTTTACAGCAGTGGACTATTTATATTCCTTCTTCACATTATTATACAGAAGGGAAAATGCTTGTCCTCATAAATATCGTGACATAGAAATCTCTTGACACAGAAACACCATTCAACGTCACAGATTAAACATGTTCCCGTCACTCAGACAAACATTCTTCTGAAGATTTTCCAACTAACTAGTTTCATTATTAAACCCAGAAACTGCACAAGAGATTCTGCGGAAGAACAAGATCTCAGGATCCTGATTTTCATGATGACTCTGTCAGTCTTCAGTCTTTGTCCCGAACCCCCCGTGATGAATGTAGGTCAAACTAAACTCAAAACACATGTCAGGGTTCCTGCGCGCCTCCGAAACCATGAGCTCATTCCTCCGGGAACGCAAACAGCCGAACCGGAGACTCACAAACTAGATTTTCCTGAAGGTGAGCAGAGGGTCGTTCATTTAATCACATAAAACCTGATGAAAACAGGCGCCCGTTTCATCAGAAAGACTGTGTGCCAAGCGTCTGAACCCTGAAATATTGGCTCTCGGGTTTGTTTTCGCTCTCCGGGCGGCATAAACTATCATCAATCCATCGGGAACGCAAGCGTCTTTCCTCCCAAAGCCTTAAAGAGAAACATCTGCCGTCTAAAAATACCTTTGAGGAACCTGAGGAAAACTCAAACTGAGAAACAAAACCAGACGGTGATGAAGGTGCTTCCTTACTAATAATAGAGATGCTTGACTAGTGTAATATTCACAGATCTACACTGTACAGAAACAATCCGGTAAACTTACGGTAGAAAAACTGGCAGCCAGAAATGTACCGTAAAAAATACGGTAGCAACATTTTAGCTTTTACTGACTTAACTTTACAGTAAAAAAAAAAAAAGTGTTTCATTATCCGATATAATGTTCATTTACTGACTTATTGAAGTAGCCGACTAATATGTTTTGTACAATTGTAAAACACTGAGATCCACCAATCACAGCAGAGATGCGAGTCACATGATCAATCAAAGCTCATCACGAGAGAGATCACACTGAGATATAGAAGCTGAACACTGTCATTCACACACACACTAATGCTAACACACATGAGGTTTTAAAAATGTAATAAACAATAATTTAATAACATTAAATGTAACATAAAACCCTAATGTACACACTATGAAGAAACGGTTATTTCAACAAAAATACATCAAAAACGCCGGGAATTGTGGGAATGTCAATTTACGTGTTTTCACTGTAAATTATAGAATAGAATTTCCAAAAACTACGGTATTTTACTGTAAAATGTAAATGTACGGTTAATCAATCACAGTTATTCACTGTATATACAGAAGCTTTCTGTTAACCAATAAACAGTTTTTCACTGTAGCATTTTTACAGTCCGTTAAAATCCCAGTCATTTTTTACAGCGTACTTTTGATTTATTGGGTTTAAAGCACAGTCCGCAGCTGCAGTCTGACCCTAAACACTATATTTAATCAGCCCGGCCCAACTTACCCCGAGCACTTCACCACCGTCAGCAAATCGCAGCACTTCAGCCGGTTAAAAGCCGGAGCATTAGCCGGAAAACAGATCAATAGAGCGGCTCGGGACTGCAAAGATTCACATCAGCGCTGGAGACGTTTGCACCAGTGAATTATGGGCCGGTTTCATGAGCTAATGGAGCAGTAATGACTAAGAGCGTCAGATGAAGAGCGCTAGCGTCCAGTCCTCTTCGTCACTCATGATGACTAGCCGACACTAAACCAGAACAAACCACAAACACTCGTTCATCATCCGCCGTGACACTTTCAAGAGAACAGCGTTTCTACTCTCTTATTCATCCAGATCAATATAACAAGATCAAATCATGAGTTACTGTGGCTTTACCACGGTATGATGACGGGATCACGTGGTACTTTGATATGTAGGTTAAAATCTATTGTAAAAATGACTTTTCAAAGTGTTTATAAGAAAATACTATCAAAATTTCACGTTACCCACAGTTTCTTTGTAATTATTTGTGAGATTTAGTAGAGATTTCTCAGTGAAAAGTCATTTTTGTAGTGAAATATTAGCTTGAAGAGGTTGAGAGGTTCACCCATATTATCATATTCCTAAACCTTGCGATGTACACAATAGAACCAGGGTTATTATTAATATAACTGAAACTAAAACAATTAAAAACATTACGTTACTCGAAATAAAATAAACATTAACTAAAATAAAAAGGGAACATGTCTCATGTTCATTTAGCTTAACTTGATGTTCTAAAATACCTAAAACTGAAACAAAAATGTATAAAAAATGATATAGACATTTGTTTAAAAAAAATCAAAACAGGTGTGTATGTGTGTGTGTGTGTGTGTGTGTGTGTGTGTGTGTTCTACAGCGAGAGATAAGAGTGCTTTCAGGACTCAGACAGGAAGTGCCCTGACACTGAAACTTCCTGTTTTGGCTAAAGCGATTGTAAAGTCAGTGCTATCAGGCTTGTGCTATATAATGCTGTATATTACCCTGAACACACTCCCCGAAATCAATAATACAACATTAACTTCCTATTAGCCTCTCAGACAGAACGGAAGAACACGAGAGGACATGATGAGCTGTCAAACGCTCAACACACACACACACACACTTATGATAATCATCTCCAATGTCACAATAATTCGTGTCACAGAGCAAGAGGATCAGATTACATGAAATATTGCTGAAACTATGCGAATCATGCCATTTATGACACGCTCACACGTCTAATGAAGATTAAAGCGCTGATATAATGGCGTCTCTGATGTCCCCAGAGTGTGTGTGTGAAGTTACAGCTCTAAATACCCCACAGATATTTTTATATCATGTCAAAATTGTCTCTTTTTGAGGCTGAGCAAAAACGCACCGTTTTGTGCCTGTCCCTTTAAATGCAAATGAGCTGCTGCTCCCGGCACAGGGGGCGG
>NC_140228.1:690000-707500 GCF_951802725.1 Rutilus rutilus
GTTTGGGATCAGAGGAAAGACTCTATTTTCACTGGATCTCTGGGAAACTCTGGAGGATCCCATTATATATATTTTCCCGTTTTATATCTCTCCTCACTGTCTGTCTCTTCCTCAGAGCTTCCCTTTTCCTCTCAGAACGAGGACAACACAGTGGTCGCGTAGCAGGGCTGAGTAACACACAAGCTCACAATAACACACACTCTAAAACATCTTGGGTTATTTTTTCTACCCAAATCCTGGTTTGAGCCTTTTGGGTCCATTTTTTGGGGTTATTTTTTCAGTGTTTGTGTAGTTTTTGTGTTACCCAGATCCTGGATCAGGCGTAACAACCCAGTGTTTGGGTAGTTTTTGTGTTGCCCAGATCCTGGGTCAGGCGTAACAACCCAGTGTTTGGGTAGTTTTTGTGTTACCCAGATCCTGGGTCAGGCGTAACAACTCAGTGTTTGGGTAGTTTTTGTGTTGCCCAGATCCTGGGTCAGGCGTAACAACCCAGTGTTTGGGTAGTTTTTGTGTTACCCAGATCCTGGGTCAGACGTAACAACCCAGTGTTTGGGTAGTTTTTGTGTTACCCAGATCCTGGATCAGGCGTAACAACCCAGTGTTTGGGTAGTTTTTGTGTTACCCAGATCCTGGGTCAGACGTAACAACCCAGTGTTTGGGTAGTTTTTGTGTTACCCAGATCCTGGATCAGGCGTAACAACCCAGTGTTTGGGTAGTTTTTGTGTTACCCAGATCCTGGGTCAGACGTAACAACCCAGTGTTTGAGTAGTTTTTGTGTTGCCCAGATCCTGGGTCAGGTGTAACAACCCAGTGTTTGGGTAGTTTTTGTGTTGCCCAGATCCTGGATCAGACGTAACAACCCAGTGTTTGAGTAGTTTTTGTGTTGCCCAGATCCTGGGTCAGGCGTAACAACCCAGTGTTTGTGTAGTTTTTGTGTTACCCAGATCCTGGGTCAGGTGTAACAACCCAGTGTTTGGGTAGTTTTTGTGTTGCCCAGATCCTGGGTCAGACGTAACAACCCAGTGTTTGGGCAGTTTTTGTGTTGCCCAGATCCTGGGTCAGACGTAACAACCCAGTGTTTGGGCAGTTTTTGTGTTGCCCAGATCCTGGGTCAGACGTAACAACCCAGTGTTTGGGCAGTTTTTGTGTTGCCCAGATCCTGGGTCAGACGTAACAACCCAGTGTTTGGGTAGTTTTTGTGTTGCCCAGATCCTGGGTCAGACGTAACAACCCAGTGTTTGGGCAGTTTTTGTGTTGCCCAGATCCTGGGTCAGGCCTAACAACTCAGTGTTTGAGTAGTTTTTGTGTTACCCAGATCCTGAGTCAGGCGTAACAACCCAGGGGTTGGGTAGTTTTTGTGTTATCCAGATCCTAGGTCAGGCGTAACAACCCAGGGGTTGGGTTATTTATCGTGGGCTTTTTGCGATCTCTTCAGGAGAGAGCAGTGCAGCTCCGTCAAACTGGTGCGTGTCTTCGGTAAAAGCATTAATTCATGTACAAAGTAAAAAAGAAAGTAAAGAAAAGCTAGTACTATAGTAAAAATGTATCAACCCAGTATGCTGGGTAAAATGAACCCAACATGTGTTCTGTCCTATATTTACCCAGCCCTTGGGTTGAAACCTCCCAAATTGAGCTGTTTTTAACCCAGTGTTTATTAGAGTGTGTGCTGACCCACAGCATAACGCCATACAGGACTGAAACCACTGATGAAATATAATATATCACAGGCTGGTGTGTGTGTGTGTGTGTGTGTGGAGCCATTAGCGGGATCATACGCATTATTTATGAGATGTGCAGGGAGGCATCTGTTGGCACAGCAGTAAAATTACGTCTTCTTGGAAAAATGTTTTGCTCATTTCCACAATGACTTGCATTGCATTCAAGCTACACATGTGACTGATTCATGCATCCGCTGCACTGCAAAGATGCTTTCCCTACTTAGTATTTTTCTCTTGTTCGAGATGCATTTACTAGATGAGTAAAATGCCATAAGATATTATGTTTTGTTTTCTTGGGAAATAAATCAAAATGAAGTGAGTTTTTGCTTAAAACAAGTTCAATGATCTGCCACTGGGGTCAGAAAAATAATCTTGTTTCTGTTTGAATTAACATTATTTTTCTGACACCATTGGCAGATCATTGAGCTTGTTTTAAGCAAAAACTCACTATTCCACCGGAAAACAAGACATAATATCTTATGGCATTTTACTCATCTAGTAAATGCATCTTGATTTAAGAATCTTTTGTTATTTGGACTGGAAACAAGACACAGATACTAAGTAAGGAACCCATGACCCTGCCGTTGCGAGCGCTGCTGTTTGAGACTGGAGAACACTGGCGTTTGCTCAGGAGTGTAAGACAACAGAAATCAACACAGGATTCAGGAATGTTCCGAGATATTCCGACCCCTGATCCCTCATTCCTGCGGGAGATAACGTAACGCCTCACACACACGTCTCTCTTACTCTGCAGTGCGTTCAGGTTTTGTTGTGAGTGTTTGTGAACAGATATTTGATGAATGAGATGCAGATCAAACTCTCAGATCTTGTAGAATGTGGGAGTTTGGGAATCGGCTCCGTGTTTCCCAGAATCAGGAGGATTTTGCATCAAGTTACAGAAACTGCATCTAGTTTTAGTTCTAATTTAGTTCTAGTTTTCATTATTTTAGGACTTCAATTTAAATTAATTTTTTAGAAATATTGCCTTGCTAACAATCTGTATATTTCAAATAATGTTTATTAATTATTTGTTTATTGATTTAGTTTTAGTTTCATTTTTACGGTTCAGAGTTCGTCATGTTCACACAATGAATGTTTATTTTGCATCAAGTGAAGTTCCTGAACTTCCCCGTCACGAAAGAGGCCGAGAATGCGAAGCACGAGACACACGTCCAGATCCTCGTACAGGAAGTGTGTTCTACGTGTTTTACGCAGTGTGAAGGAATGTTTATGGGTGTTATAAAACACACACACACACACACACAGTGGGTCAACAACACAATCTCTGAGCTGGTTTACTCTGAGATCTGATGTGTGTCTCAGGCATGTGCAGGTTTCCAAACACTGACCTCTGACCTCTGACCTCACAGTATCTGATCCTGATGAATGACATGTCAACTTCAAATAGAGTTTGAATCATTGTTCTGATTATTTCCACAGGAATGTCTTTACTGTTTAATATCTAGTTTCGTCATCATCAGAGCGATTGTGCTCGGTTTAACCCTTGACCCACTGCTCGAATCTCTGCAATATTACAGTATATATTACACTCTAAGAAAAATGCTGGGTTATGTTCAACCCATGTTTGGGTCAAATATGGACAACCCCAACCACTGGTTTAGATTAAACTACAGGCTGCTGCAGATGAATTATGATCTGGATGAGAATCATTACTGCCAGTGACTGAGAGAATGGCTCATGACTGTCTGTGCATTAAGATATTGCTATCAGATGAGCTCATACTAATCCATATGCTTCTAATAAACAAACAAAATAAATAAATGAGCAGCTCATGTTCAGCAGTGTGAAGTGTGAACACAACATTACTGAAACACACATCAGGATCAGATCTGGGACTCTACTGTCCTCTACTGGAGTCATGATGAACTGCACTTCTCATAACCCACACAATAATATAATATAATATAATATTATTTACTATAATTTAATATAATATCATACAATTTAATAGAAAATAATGCAATGTAATATAATGTGTAATATAATATAATTTATTATAATAAAATATAATGCAATTTAATATAATGTCACATAATAGAAAATATAATATAATATAATTTAATATAATATCATACAATTTAGTAGAAAATAATGTAATAGAAAATAATGCAATGTAATATAATGTGTAATATAATATAATTTATTATAATAAAATATAATACAACTTAATATAATGTCACATAATATAAAATAGAATAGAATAGAATAGAAAATAATGTAATATAATATAATATACTATATATCATCATGGAGAATCTGGCAGAAACATAAAGATATTTATGATGGTTTATAACTCGGACTTTAAACTGCATGAAACGACAATGACTCAATAACATCTGTAAGTGTTTTATTGATTAGTAATGTTTCCCTTGCAGATAATAGAAAGGATGAGTAATAAAAATGATATAATGAATGTTTATCCATCATACTTATGCATTAATAGTTCCCTCAACTGTTTAACAATTTATTCTTATTGCTAATAAAATCATTCAGAATAATAAGATTTATGAAGAAGCATTATAATAAGTTGTTATTATTAAGAAAGTTCTCCGTTTCAGAAGGAAAAACATGTAGTTTGTGGCAAATATTAAATTCAATTCATGTTTATTAGTATAGCGCTTTTCATAATACACATCATTTCAAAAGCATGAGTCCACATTACAGTTTACAGTGATCTGTTATCAGAGGACACTGTCTAAGTTATGTATTTCAGAAACGTACAGATACAAAATCACATTTAGCGAAAAATGTATAAATTCAAACAATGTAATAATTTAATGCAGAAACAAGTAATGAATACTTGTTTGTTAACAGATGATTATGACATTTAGATTTAAATGCAGCAAATATACAAGCTGTGCTCGATTGTGTTTGTTCAGAGACTTCATCATCCATCAGTTTCGGTTCAGAATATTCCAAGTGTAGTTTATTGATGTTGAAAGCATGAATAACAGAGATTGGTCACGTGGTTGATGTCTGTGAGTGACACCTGTCTCCTCTCCAGCAGAGGGCTCTGCGCATGCGCACTCCACACTGCTGTCACTGCGCGTCAGACTCGCGGATTCAGGCTCGTGCTGGTAAGAAATATCATTAATATTTGGCAGAGTTTGTGTTCCTGTGTTTAATCTGCTTCACAGGCGTGAGATTGTGTCGTTCAGGACTGTGATGTGTGTGTCGTTCCGGCGCAGCTGCAGTCGTGTGTGTGTGTGTGTTTGTGTTAATGCTGTTCGGCTAATCTGTGTGTTTCTGCTGGTTAAAGGCAGTCCAGATGAACACGTATCGCTCGTGTGTGTTCGGTGTGTGTTGGTGTGTGTTACAATGTTTCCCGTCATCTGATGACGCGCGCGCGCGATTGTTACATTGTAACTCTCATCTGATTCTCTCTCAGTGTGTGTGTGTGTTTGTTTGTGTTTGTGTGTGTGTGTGTGTGTGTGTGTGTGTGTGTCAGTGTCATCACATGTGTTTACTTGTTTGTGTGGTGAAGTCGCCATTTTCCTGCTCTCATCATGGATGTTGTTTGTGTGTGTGTGTGTGTGTGTGTGTGTGTGTGTGAGAGACTTTAATCATGTATAGTTTCATAGATTCATATCAAACCCTGATCTGAGGGAATAATCGCTATAGTTTGGATCTTTAATGCTTGAATCACTCAGAGCTGCTGTTGCACCTGTTGAATTTCACTTTTACTTTCAGATTTTCTATCAGTTTTGTATATACAATATTCAAAGTGTTTATTGTACAGAAAGGTCTGTGTGTTGCTTTAGTTCACTGTTTCCTGCTGCAGTGTTTGATTTCTGAATCAATGCAATAATCACTAATGATTCCTGTATTTGCTGTATTGAGTATTATTGGGTAGTTGATGGTTATTAATAAGTGCATTCACTATTTTTAACCTCTTTGAGCTTTTGTTGCCGCTTACTCCATAAATGAATCCATGCGAGTACAAAAGCTTCACATAATCGCTCGATTCATACGAGCTTTCAACATGTTAAGTTCATAATAATAATGAAATAATCATTCACTAGTTTACAGAAACATCACTTCTACAGGGATTCTCTTACCGTTTTCACAACAGATCATCAAAAGTGCACTTTCTCAAACATTTCAGCATATTGTGTTACTATAATAGTAAAAAAAAAATTACTACACAAAATAAGTGTTTCATCCATAGAAATGTTTGGTTACACTTTATTTTAAGGTGTCATTGTTACAGTGTAATTATATATTTCAGTACTGAGTAATATTAATTAACTACATGTACTTACTATAGGGTTAGGGTAGGGTTTGGTTGAGGGTTAGTTGCATGTAATTATGCATGATTTACTGTTATTACTATGGTAAGTACATGTAACAAATGTAACAAGGACACTGTAGAATAAAGTGTTACCAAATGTTTCATTCACAGTAACTGTCTTTCATAAAGCTGTTACTATCAAACTTTTGATTTGTATCTCTTCTCATTAAGTTTAATACATTTATCTATTATTAATACAACTGAACTTAATGGTTAATCAATGAATAATTTGGCTCACCTTCAGATTTCTGTAGATATTGATTAATGGCAGTTTCATAACTTCCTCACACACTAGATTGATACTATTGCAAACATTATGTATTCAGTGAATTATGGATTCAGTGACATAAGTTATGTAATGTCAGTGTATTCTCATCTGTAGCCTGTTACTGTAATTATACTGTACACATGTGTCTTACATTGTTGAATGAACTGATTGTTGAAAGGACTGAATTGAAAGAAGATCATATACTGTTGTGTTTCGGTGATTAAACCAAATGTTCTCATTGCATGTTACGATAATCGTGCGTTTGAAACCGTGATTATGGCCTGAAGTGTGTGTGACCGTAAGCGTGAGACCAGCTGTGTTACGAGTGTGATCAGTGTTGAGTTTTGAGAGTGTACATTACGAGTGAGAACAGTGAAGCGGATGCTAGCACTAGCGCTAGTGATGGGCAGACGCGGACAGTAACTGCACGTTTACTGGAGTACTGAAGTACACTGTTTGAGGATCTGTACTTCATTTGAGTATTATATTTTTCTGGAAACTTTTTACTTTAACTTCACTACATTTGAAAGACGAATATCGTACTCCGACTCCTCTACATGTCTGTCGAGGTCAAGGGGGTAATGTTTCAGAAACACTGAAGCTTCCCCGGGCGCCGCCACTGATTAGCAGACCATCACCTGCTGTTAGCATCCCATTCACTCTCATTCATTTTGGCGAATAACTTTACATCTGAGGCGTTTAAAGACTCCATTTGTCCATTAGTTATTTTTAAAGAAACACGAAAATGTATAAAAGGCTCCATTACCTTGTATCTTACGTTACGGCCCCGTAGAAGCAGTTTTTGTAAAAATAGGCTAACGATTGCGTCATAACCACGCGACTCTCTGTCGCACAGTAGAGAGATTACCGTATGGACAGGAGGAGAAGCTCGCGGGCAATCGGGGGGACGTGGAGGCAAAGTGACAAAGTAATTAATCAGAATACTTAGCAAGAGTTGCTCCTGCTCCTAGCTCACGGACAGCTCCTGCTCACACTCTCCGTCTCTGCAAGTTTCGGAAGGGAATGATTCAGATTTCTCTCGGCACAGCTACTAGAAGACAGACGGGTTGCTCACGTCACATCTACGTCGTCAAGCTCAGTGTGAGTCTGCGCAGTACGCTCAGCCATCAGGAAGTGAGTGCTTCTAATTTACTTCACTTGTCTCCGTTGAGTCCAATGGGGTCGCTGTGTCCATTTCTTTTACTGTCTATGGACGAGGTCCGTGAGTCGAGGCCCGTGAGTCGAGGCCCGTGAGTCGAGGCCCGTGAGTCGAGGCCCGTGAGTCGAGGCCCGTGAGTCGAGGCCCGTGAGTCGAGGCCCGTGAGTCGAGAGCCGTGAGTCGAGGCCCGTGAGTCGAGGCCCGTATGTCGAGGCCCGTGAGTCGAGGCCCGTGAGTCGAGGCCCGTGAGTCGAGAGCTGTGAGTCGAGGCCCGTGAGTGGAGGCCCGTGAGTGGAGGCCCGTGAGTGGAGGCCCGTGAGTGGAGGCCCGTGAGTGGAGGCCCGTGAGTGGAGGCCCGTGAGTGGAGGCCCGTGAGTGGAGAGCCGTGAGTGGAGGCCCGTGAGTGGAGGCCCGTGAGTCGAGAGCCGTGAGTGGAGGCCCGTGAGTGGAGGCCCGTGAGTGGAGGCCCGTGAGTGGAGGCCCGTGAGTCGAGAGCCATGAGTCGAGGTCCGTGAGTGGGGGGATCTGGTTGTAAGTGAAAGTCGGGTTGACGCCAGAACTGATGTAGGATTCCGACATAAACCTGATTTTCATTTTCAACGTCGGGTTTGTTCTCCTAAATGCAAATTCTGTCATTGTTTTGGAGCGCACTAGCTTATAGATAACAGTGAGGCTAACATATTCATGCTAAAAGCTAAACAGCTGTAGATATGGCAGTCTGAGGGATCAGACATGAGTGTGTCCGACAGCATTGTGGACGTTATTGAGTGACTTATTCAATCCCACTGGAACTGAGTTCTAGAAATACATGTGATATTGACGTGAGGGAAGGCACAGATTCAGAGTAAGGTACTGTACATATTACACACAACAATGCAACAATAATAAGACAATGCACTGACATTTACTGTTTACTTCTGATACTCTACGCAAGGAAGGAAGTGTGTGTGTGTGTGTGTTGTCCATCTCTGGGGACAGGAATAGAATCGCTGTTAAAAGTGCTTTAAAATAAACGTGCCGCACCTGTGAAGATTGTGTGTGTGTGTGTGTGTGTGTGTGTGTGTGAGAGTGTATCATTCATTGGATTAAATGTTGTTTGTGTAGATCAGGATCTCTGAGAGGTTTCAAGAGTTTCCCTGTTTCAAGTCATTGGATTTTCCCACACAGACAATAAACATGCTTTCGACACACACACACACACACACACACACACACACACACACACACACACACACACACACACACACACACACACACACACTCACTCACTCACTCACTCACTCACTCAAAAACACACTCACACACTCACTCACACACACAAACTCACTCACTCACACACTCTTTCTCACACACACACCCTCACACTCACACAGTACTCACACACTCTCACACACACACTCTCACTGATGATGGCAGATAGTGCTGCTCCTCTCTGTTGTCTGTCTGGATTTGAGTGCAGGAAGTTGTTTACATGTTTCCTGCTGAATGGCTACACACACACATACTCTCTCTCTCTCTCACACACACACACACACACACATACACATACACATACTCACACACACAAACACTCACTCACTCACTCACACACACGCACACACCAGTTCCTGCTCAGTGCCTGTTTTATTGTTCAGCAACACTGGCTTGTGTCTCCTTTCCACATCAGATAATCTCTCTCTCTCTCTCTCTATGTGTGTGTGTGTGTGTGTGTGTGTGTGTGTTTGTACAGTGTTTACTGTAGTTTGTACAGTGTTTATACATTTGTATCATGCAAATAAATTTGAATAGAATAGTTTAAAGTTTTGGTAACACTGTATTAGTGAACTACATCAGTGAACACACTTCTACAGCATTAATCGTATAGGGGTCGCACACCGGACGAGAAGCGCAGCGTCGCGTCGCGTTTAGGACAACTCGAGGTATCGCACCCCGGACCCGCACTGTGTCAGTTTATGGCCAGCAATATTGTTATGTTTAAGGATATTATGGAATTAAGATCATGTCTGTACTATGTTATGATTGTACTGTACAATTAAATACGATCGTTGCTGAGTCTGCAGTCTGAACACTTTACCTCAGAGCGTCCGTTAACTGGATGAATTGAAAATATCTCCTGAAAACACGATAACGTCAGCAGTTTTCATCCACGCAGCTGATTTCTGTAGATGAGTGTAAAACTGGATGTATATTGCAGCACAGAGTGAAGTGAAGAGTAAGTAAAACTATGTAAATGGCGCTCTGTGGCGCGGATTTTGAACACGGTCCTGCGCCGTAGCTGGGCGCCGCCGGTGTGTGTGTGTGTGTGTGTGTGTACCATGTGTATACACTCATAGAGGATAATGTGTTCGAATGGCGCTGCGCTTCTCTTCCGGTGTGCGACCCCCTTTAGTAAATGTTTGAGCATTTAATAATACATTATTAATAAAGCCAGAAGTTAATATAATTTAATAAACCTCAATAATAGTAATGATATTAACATGCAGGGGCGTAGAATTTTGTAGGGACGCTAGGACGTGTCCCTACCAATATCCAGTGGCAGTGACACTGATATATCCCTAGCAATAATTTCGATCAAAACTTAAAATATATTTATGTATTGATGTCCCCGTCCCCACCAATTTCAAAATCAAACCTACGCCACTGTTAACATTCATAAAAAACTGTAACAAATATATTGCTCATTGTTTGGTAATGCTGTGTAAATGTGTTACCAAAGTTGGTTACACTTCGGTTACAGTGTAATTATATATTTAAGTTCTGAGTAATAATAATTAACTACATGTACTTACTATAGGGTTTGATTGAGGATAATCATGTAATTATGCAGAGTTTACTGTTATTACTATGGTAAGTAAATGTAACGTACAGAGACACTGTAAAAATTGTGTTACTCCAAAGTTTTATTATTATTAGGTTCAAATCTTTTTAAGTTTGTAAAGGTTTTATGTTTCATAAAAATCTGTTCATAATGAGTGTTTTAAATCCAAGGCTGAGATGAAGTTCATAATCATCCGTTTTGTGTTATAGTTTATGCAGGATTATATGAATTTCTGTCAAATACAGTAGTTTGATTGACAGACAGACTTTGACGTGTTTCTCCTTCTGAAAGTTGATCAGTCTTTAGTTCATGCGTTCGGTTCTTGATCATTTATTTATTCTGTTGATTGTGAATCACATCAATACAGCTTTATTACAGTGGATATGAACAGTGGATATGAACCGAGATTCACGTGTCTTCAAGCTGGAGCGATCGCATGTTAGATGTTTCAGACTGATAGAGATCTGCGTGATCTGTGGTTTGTGCTTTGCTTCATGTATTTGAAATGTTTTTCTTCACTTCATCATAAGAGCTTCTCTTCTCTTCCTCGTCAGACGTTTAGTGTGTTTATGACGTTTAATCGTGTGTTTAAATAGTTCTGCACGTGCTTTAGTGAATATTAATCCTCTCTGAACGTCTCTGTCGACGAGACTCAAATCACAGGAGTTTTCCTCTGACGCTCGTGTTCAGATCATTAAACCTTCATTAAGAGATAATGAATCCAAACCCTTCTTCTGTGGAGATATTGTAAAGAAAGCTTCATAAGATTCATAACAGCAGTGCATATCTAAGAGTTCAGTGAGTTGAACTGGTTTTGAGAAGCGAATCAACCAATTCAAAAAGATCTGAATCCAAAGATTGATTCGTTCATAAATCAGACGAACTGACTCGAAAGAGTCACATGACTTGAGTTCTGGTAAATGAGTCATTTGTTGTGATGCTTGATGGGGCTTTTGGATCTCGAACACTTCAGTCCCTCTTCCAGCTCGTGCTTCAAAACTTCTCCTTTCCACAGAAGAAAGAAACTCCGGCAGGATTGATGATGTTTGAGTGAACTGACTCGGACTCTGTGTGTGTGTGTGTGTGTGTGTGTGTGTGTGTGTGTGTGTGTGTGAGCGTCTGAAGGATGAAAGCGCAGAGAATGACGGATTCACTCCACAATATTTCCATTGTTTGTGATTTCAATGGGAGGAAAGAAAAGCGTAGTTTGTGTGTGACAGGAATATCAGCGAGTTCTGCTGACGTCGACGCTTGCTTTCCTCAAAGAGTATAGAAGCCCAAGAGGCGAAACTCAATAGAACGCTCCATAGCAACAGTTGCCCCCATGACGTGACGGCGCGGCCGCCATTATGGACTGAAAACTGAAGGAAAACGCCGAAAAATAATGGGAGTCAATGGCACTGAAAAACTTGACATAACAAAAACTTAACATAACTTAATTTTTTCTGGCCGTCATATCTAAATATGAAAACAATTTAAAATACATTAATGAGGATGACCGACGTTAAATGACAGAAAATATTCGTCTATGTGTTGGTTATGCATGGCCTAATTACCCTTAGGAAAATAGTATTTTGGGACAAAATATTACTATAGAAGTACTATAAGACTACTATAGAAATACTATAGCGGCTCTAGGATATTATAGAGTTATTACAGAACATAACATACTTCTGTGATGTTCTGTAATACCTCTATAATATTTTAAAGCTGCTATAGTATTTATATAGTAGTCTTATCGTACTTCTGTAGTATGTCCCAAATTACTATAGTATTCCTATAAGATTACTATAATAATTTGTCCCAAAATACTATAAGATTCCTATAGTACTTTTTAGTAAGGGTATGTCCCCCACCGAATCGGCTTCATTAGCCTATACGGTTTGCAAATATACAATTATAAAATTACTGCAAAACTTGAATCTATCAATATTTATGTTCTATTATGCATTTTCCTTGTTATATGACTAACAGAAATTCATGAAATAATAGGCTATAGGCAGACACACAGTAATTAGATATAAGTAATAAGATATGTATTCAATGTTGATTTTGAAATTAGTGAACATCACCATATATATGATTTGAAAAAATTATAAATTATAAATGAACATTTCTAAAGACAGTTAATATTTTACATAGAATATCACAAAAATATTAACAACTTGTTTTTTCACCATCTTCAGTGAAAGTGCACACAGTGAACGTTTCAATGGCAAGAAAAAAACAATCTATGAATGTCCTATTACAGGAGGAAAGGTACAAAAAAGATGTGCAATCTAGCAAGTGCACACATGAACTATAAACACCTACTAAAATGGATTTTGCCATTGACTGGCGCTAACGATTTCAGCAGCTTTCAGTCCATAATGGCGGACGCGCCTCCGCAGCGCCATCTACAGACTGTTACCCATAACACAACAGAGTTTCGCCTCTTGGGCTTCTATACTCTTTGCTTTCCTGAAGGCCTGCGAGAGTGAAGCATGCTGGGAGATATCACATTCTGGGAAAAGATGTTGCTCACTGTTTCCATGCGGACGAAACTGAGATTCAGAAGAGAAGTTAGATGTGATTAATCGTTAAAAGAACGCAATCTTGATTCCAACACTCATGCGATCTTATTCCTGAATGAAAGTGATTCGTCTCTGTCCATGAAACCGTCAGATCCGTGTTCTGATCCAGAGAGAGCCGCTTTACAGCACACAATATCATCATTTATGTGCTACAATAATTCAGATCATCACAGAAGTTTATAGTTCAGAAATAAACACTGATGTCAGATTTTATTATTCGTCATTGAATCATTCATTCAAGAGATTCGTTCAGAAACACTGATCCATCCAGTAATGAAACGAGCATTTATGAGTCATTGAATCATTCACTCAAACTGATTTAAAAAAAATATAATTCATTAAAATAAATTCAACATTTTAAATAAATGGCAGCGATTAACATTTAGTCAGAACCTCTAGGAACTTCCATGTTTGAAACAAAATCATGATTTTCAGTTTCCAGAATCATGCAGCTCACTCTTAATATTTAGCTTTAGCTTTTAGATTTTTAGTTTTCATGATAATTTTTAGTTTAAAATTGTTTTTTTTTTTTTTTTTTTTTTTTTATATTTCCATTTAGAGGTTTAATTTATTTTTATTTCTATTTTATTTTTATTTATTTCCACTTAATAATTGTAGTGCTTCAATTTAAACTTATTTCAGTTTATTGCCAAAGCAACATTTCCAATTTTCATTTAGTTTAAGTTTTTCAAGTAATATTTTATTTTATTTTATGCTCTATTTCAATGAACAAAAGCGTTTTGAATAGTTTATTTGTGTGTTAGTTTAATATCGAGATGAATTGAGTTTCTGCCAGCTCCGGCTTCATGGCTCTTTACTGGTTTATTTATTGGTTATTTATTTTTTAATGCTGCTTTGTGTTTTTGTGCAGAAACACACTGAATAATTCATGTTTCTCTCTGCGACACACACACTCCTTTTACAGTGGAATTACTTCTCTTTTCATTTTAGCCGGAGTTTTAGTGATGGAAGGAAATAACCGTCATGTGGACATCATCATCATCATCATCTGACTGACCTCAGAAACAAGCGTTACAGTAGCAAAGAGGAATACAGTAGAGTCGTCAAATGGCAAAACTGACTTTAATAATAATATTTGAATAGTCATATTGCATAGTTATGTTTTATTTGTGATGATAATGCAGTTAAACAGACTGTCAATCAAAGAAATTATAAACAAATGTAAAAACGAGAGAACCAGTGAAATATTAATAACTGAATATGTTTTAGTGAATCTGTTCATCTTTTTGTTTTTCTATGCATTTTTTTTGCATAGTAAAATAAAAGCTGTGGCTGTAGTTTGTCAGGTAAATGCCTGAACCCAAGTTTAGCGTTTCGTTCTTACCTCATATTTAAAATATTGTGACTAATGTGATAGTTTATATAACTTTTTACAAATATTTGTATTATATTTAATATTATAATATTATTATATATATACTATATTTATACTTTTATGTTTTATTTTTATAATAATATTCTATTCTTATATTTATAATATAATATTGTTATATTATATTTCAAATATTCTTAATTGCCGCCTTATATTTGTTATATCATGTTTAAAAGCATTTCTATATTCAATTTTAAAAGTGTGTTTTATAGATCTGGATTAGTAATTAAGTTAAATCTTAAAAAGCCATGGCTATTTTTTAATGAATATATATATATTTTATCAGGTAAAAATTAAATTAAAAGCAAAATGTATATATTTTTCAATGACTTGTTTCTGCTATGCAGTAAATCCTGAATGACTGGAAAAGTTAAAGAGTTCAGCTGGAAATACTGAAATATAAATGTTGCTTTTTGTGATTTTAGAAGAACTTTTGAAAGCGAAGTGAATCAGCCTGAAGATTCGTTCTGATGTTCGTCTGATGTTTGTCAGTGTGTCGTGTGTTTCGTCAGCTTGTGAATCATAATCTCTCTGGATCTGTTGGTAATTCCAGTGATCTCATCAATCCTGACGAATCTGTGACTCGTGTCTGGTGTTTTCATCTCGTTCGTTCCCTTACGTTCATCAGGGACTTTCAGAAGATCCTCCATCTCAGTCAGTCTTCAGTCTTCTGTCTTCAGTCTTCAGTCTGTCTTCAGTCTTCAGTCGTTAGTCGTTAGTTGTTAGTCATTAGTCTTTAGTCTTCAGTCTTTAGTCTTTATTCTTCAGTCTCTAGTCTTCAGTCTTTAGTCTTTAGTCATCAGTCGTCAGTCTTCAGTATGTCTTCAGTCTTTAGTCGTTAGTCTTCATTCTTTAGTCTTTAGTCTTCATTCTTCAGTCTTCAGTCTTTATTCTTCAGTCTCTAGTCTTCAGTCTTTAGTCTGTCTTCAGTCTTTCTTCAGTCTTTAGTCTTCAGTCTTTAGTCTTTATTCTTCAGTCTCTAGTCTTCAGTCTTTAGTCTTCAGTCTCTGTCTTCATTCTTCAGTCTTTAGTCTTTATTCTTCAGTCTGTCTTCATTCTTCAGTCTTCAGTCTCCAGTCTTCAGTCTTTAGTCTTTATTCTTCAGTCTGTCTTCATTCTTCAGTTTTCAGTCTCCAGTCTTCAGTCTTTAGTCTTTATTCTTCAGTCTCTAGTCTTCAGTCTTTAGTCTTTAGTCTTTAGGCTTCAGTCTTTAGTCTTCAGTCTCTGTCTTCATTCTTCAGTCTTTAGTCTTTATTCTTCAGTCTGTCTTCATTCTTCAGTCTCCAGTCTCCAGTCTTCAGTCTTTAGTCTTTATTCTTCAGTCTCTAGTCTTCAGTCTTAAGTCTTAAGTCTTTAGTCTTTAGTCTTTAGTCTTCAGTAGAGAGCCGGCTGTGTTTCACTGTTCAGTTTGATTTCCATTCACAAGCTTGCGATTCGATTCAGTTCTGATTTGATCTGATTTGGTGTCGATTGGATATCAGGTACAGTGTTTTTTCTCAAGGTCAGAAATCTTAAATCTTTTTAATCACATAATTATGCTTCTCGTTTTCTAATCAAACGTTTAGGCGGTGGCTGTCATAAACACTTGTTTATATGTCGGATTAATTCAAACATACTTTAAATATTGAAGAACAGGAAAAGTGAAAATATGAATATGTAAATGTATCAGAACGCTCCTTTCTGGAGTTATTGTTCTAGATGACTATCGAGGTTATGGTCACTGACTGGCTTTAAATGTGCTGTTACGTGACATTATTGTTCTCCATTGATATCTTTCTGTGGTTGAAACACTGATTTCATGAGACATGATTCACTTCAGGAAGTTGTTCTGAATCTTTCATCATTCGGTTGATGATCGGTTCACGAGTCTCGCCGTATTAAAGAGACACAAACACACATTATAAAAGCTGAGACTGTTTGACATCAGAAGTATTACGGATTATTGTGATTATTGGATGGCAGTGGAAGTTTTGTTCATGTTTGATGGAATGGAGGTTTTATTTCCACGGATGTCAGAATCATTTCCACACGCGTCTGTTTCATTCGTTCTGATGGATGAGTCTGTGAAACGGCAGTAATCTGATGTTGATGGTCTCTTTCAGGTCCTGTGAATGTGTGCTCTGGTTGGTCCAGGACAGATGAAGCATGTGTTTGAGTCGGACGCTTGCGGGATGAAACCCTGACCGGATATCAGCCGGTCAGTTTATTTATTACGGACTGTTGATGCTGGAGCTTTATATGTGTTATGAAATATGAACAGATCATGTTTATTTGCTCGCGTCTCTAGACACGGCTCAAAATGTGAAACTAAAGTCATGACATGGGCTTCGTGCAATTATCAAATCAAAAAGGCTGGGATGTATTTAAGTAAATATATGCACAAAGTGTTTTTAGGTTGTAATACAATACAACCTCGATAATACATTTATATAAGTGTTTACATGAATATGTGGATACGGTTTAATGTTTCAAAATAAGAAAATTAAGACAAAGATTTGTAGATGTACTGAAAATATATATATATATTATTATTTAAATACTCTATTACTTAATTTTACATTACTGTAGTAATATTTCTTATTTTGTTTAATATTTTATTTAATAATAGTAATAATAATAAAACAAATTATAGTGATGTGGTTTAACATTTGGTTTAATGTTTAAAGATTAAAAAAAATTAAGAAAAATATTAGTAGATGTACTGTGAAATATATCTATGTAAATATGTTAATTAGGTGTACTGTAAACTATATATACACTCAGTTATTTATTGTACATTACAAAAGTAGTATTTCTTATTTTGTTTATTTTATTTGATAATAATAGTAATAATAATTAATAAATTATAATTATGTGGTTTAAATATGGTTTCATATTGTTTGAAAAATGGAGTGATAACATGCACAGCTTTAATGCAATTAAATGCATACAGCAAATGTATGATAATGATTTGTGAAGGATCATGTGACACTGAAGACTGGAGTAATGATGCTGAACATTCAGCTTTGATCACAGGAATAAATTACACTTTACTGTATATTCACATAGACAACAGCTGATCTACATTAGAATAATATTTCACTGTTTTTACAGTATTTTTGATGAAACATACGCAGCTCTGAGCAGAAGAGGCTGAGTCTAATGCTCTGATGACGAGGGTTGTTTGTGTCCGTAGAGTCGATCTCTAATGATGCAGAGCGACGACCGCAAGAGAAAGAAACCGAGTTTGAACCCCAGAAGCGTATCGGAAGAGTACAGT
>NC_140228.1:712500-717500 GCF_951802725.1 Rutilus rutilus
GATGAATGGATAGATGGATGGATGGATGAATGATGAATGATGGATGATGGATGATGGATGATGGATGAAGGATGGATGGATGGATGGATGAATGATAGATGGATGATTGATGAAGGATGGATGGATGAATGATAGATGGATGGATGGATGATGGATGAAGGATGGATGGATGATGAATGATAGATGGATGATGGATGATGGATGAAGGATGGATGGATGGATGGATGGATGAATGATAGATGGATGAATGATGGATGGATGGATGAATGATAGATGGATGATGGATGATGGATGGATGAATGATAGATGGATGATGGATGAAGGATGGATGGATGGATGATGAATGATAGATGGATGATGGATGAATGATAGATGGATGGATGAATGATAGATGGATGGATGGATGATAGATGGATGATGGATGGATGAATGATAGATGGATGGATGGATGATAGATGGATGATGGATGGATGGATGGATGAATGAATGATAGATGGATAGATGGATGGATGGATGGATGGATGAATGATGGATGGATGGATAGATGGATGATAGATGGATGAATGATGGATGATGGATGAATGATAGATGGATGGATGGATGGATGGATGGATGAATGATGGATGGATGGATGGATGGATGGATGAATGATGGATGGATGGATGGATGGATGATGAATGATAGATGGATGATAGATGGATGAATGATGGATGATGGATGAATGATGGATGGATGGATGGATGGATGGATGGATGGATGGATGAATGATGGATGGATGGATGGATGGATGGATGATGAATGATAGATGGATGATAGATGGATGAATGATGGATGATGGATGAATGATAGATGGATAGATGGATGGATGGATGGATGGATGGATGAATGATGGATGGATGGATGGATGGATGGATGGATGGATGATGAATGATAGATGGATGATGGATGAAGGATGGATGGATGGATGAATGATAGATGGATGGATGGATGGATGGATGGATTATAGATAGACGTGTAATAAACGTCTTCCAGATATGAGCTTGTGTTCTCTTGTTTAATAATCCATTGTTCTCTGTCTGTCAGGTTACAAGCCGACCGAGTTTGACTGGGAGAAATATCTCCAGTCCTGTAACGCTCAAGCGGCTCCAAAGACCCTCTTCAGATCCCAGACCAGCGTAAGTCCACCAAACACCTTCTCCTCCGCAGGAATCACCGGCTGGAGTTTGATTGGTGTTTCCACGTGATTGTCAGATCAGATCCAGATGTTCTCCAGATGTTCTCATGAAGGGTTTCTCTCCACACAGACTGCGAGCGCCTCAGGGTTTGAGGTGGGCATGAAGCTGGAGGCGGTGGACCGCAAGAACCCGTGTCTGGTGTGTGTGGCCAGCGTCGCCGACATCGTGGACAACAGATTCCTCGTTCACTTCGACAACTGGGACGACACGTACGACTACTGGTGAGTCCAGTCGCTTTACTTCTACTGAGCTCTATACAGTACAGGCGGATTACAGTACAGTACCTTTATTGTCATTATAGATGGATGAATGAATGGATGAATGAACGAATGAATAGATGGATGGATGGATGAATGGATTGATGAATGGATAGATGGATGGATGGATGGATGGATGGATGGATGAATGGATAGATAGATAGATGGATGGATTGATGGATAGATAGATAGATAGATAGATAGATAGATAGATAGATAGATAGATAGATAGATAGATAGATAGATAGATAGATAGATAGATAGATAGATGGATGGATTAATGTATAGATAGATAGATAGATAGATAGATAGATAGATAGATAGATGGATGGATTAATGTATAGATGATGGATGGATGGATTAATGTATAGATAGATAGATAGATAGATAGATAGATAGATAGATAGATAGATAGATAGATAGATAGATAGATAGATAGATAGATAGATAGATAGATGGATGGATGGATAGATGAATAGATAGATAGATGGATGAATGAATGAATGAATGAATGGATGATGAATAGATAGATAGATAGATAGATGGATAGATGGATAGATGGATGATAGGTATATAGATATGTTTCTATCACAATACCATAACTGTACTTTTTGTAGAATTTGTTTATCATTGATCTGTGTGAAATATTAATATACATTAACAATATGAAAAGTGTCAAAACTGCTGAATATGCAAAACCCTGATAAAAACAAACATTCAACACATTATAAGAAGAGAAGCGATGAAAGAATGTATAAATAAAGCCTGTGTGTAATGATGATTATTCATAAGAGGTTTGATGCACAGATGATATATTAAAGCGTCTCTGATGATTAATGGAGGTTGTGACTGTATTAGTGTAGTATCACATTAATATTCACGTCCACTTCTGCTTATGTAACGTGTGTTTATAACGACTGATTGATTCCAGTCTCACACTCGTATGCAGTGATGCACGTCTGTGTTTTACATAAATCCACATTACCGCCGGGATTTGATTTGCTCATGAAAAGCCCTGAAGAGGAAGAGGAGGTAAAAATAGAGTCGGCCTCACACACACAGAGAGACGAGTGTGTGAGTGTGTGAGTGTGTTCTCAGAGCAGATATAAATGGATTAATGCAGAGAAATCATAAACTCTGTTCAGTGTGTGTTATTACTGTGTGTATCCAGCAGGAGAAGCTCTCACACAGATTCTCACACAGAGCATTCAGGAAGATTTCATACAGTCCAACCAAACATTACTCAGACACCAGATATCATTTTTGATATATTTTCAGTAGTGTGTGCAGGACACTATAGTTCATTAATATGTGAGAAGAGCAAAATAAAGTAAACTGTGACATATTATACCCAATAATTCTTCATACAGCGACTAAAATGATTCCGACACTTTGAGCTGATCATGTTCTGCTGAAGTGTTTTGTCTTTAATTGCTAATGCTCTTTTTACACACAGACTGAACACAATGAAGCATTGCTTGGTGATTGGTTGAGCTAAACTGGTATTATCTAATTGTGTAGTTAAATTTAACAGCTGACAGATATTCAACATAATTCATGTGTGAGACAGTCTAACAGAAGGACGGACAAAACCAGTCAAATATCAGCTGAGTTCTGCTCATATTTTAGTACCACTTTCTAAACTATAGCGAATAAACTGTGATAATGTGAGAATGGCGTCTGAATAAATGTAGGTTTGACTGTAGTAATCCATGAAGTAAGAAGCAAAGCCCTCGCACACTGTAGACACACATGCTGGTTTCAAAAACGGCTCATATTATTGGTTGCACGACAGAAAGTGCTGATGATGTTCTGATGTTTGTTTGGTCAGGTGTGACGCGAGCAGTCCTCATATTCACCCGGTGGGCTGGTGTCAGGATCACGGGCGCCCACTCACTGCACCTCAGGGTGAGTATAGACCCTACAGGACCGAGAGGACCGCTCAGCTCAGCGCAGTTCAATTCAGTTCAATCCAGCTCAATTCAATTCATTTCAATTCAGTTCAATTCAGTTCAGTTCAGCTCAATTCAGCTCAGTTCAATTCAATTCAGTTCAATTCAGTTCAGTTCAGCTCAATCCAGCTCAATTCAGTTCAATCCAGCTCAATTCAGTTCAATTCAGTTCAATCCAGCTCAATTCAGTTCAATCCAGCTCAATTCAGTTCAATCCAGCTCAATTCAGTTCAATCCAGCTCAATTCAGTTCAATCCAGCTCAATTCAGTTCAATCCAGCTCAATTCAGTTCAATCCAGCTCAATTCAGTTCAATTCAGTTCAATTCAGTTCAAT
Source organism: Rutilus rutilus (assembly GCF_951802725.1). NCBI lineage: Eukaryota > Metazoa > Chordata > Actinopteri > Cypriniformes > Leuciscidae > Rutilus > Rutilus rutilus. The sequence goes on from NC_140228.1 coordinate 716,280, forward strand.
CCAGCTCAATTCAGTTCAATCCAGCTCAATTCAGTTCAATTCAGTTCAATCCAGCTCAATTCAGTTCAATCCAGCTCAATTCAGTTCAATCCAGTTCAATTCAGTTCAATCCAGCTCAATTCAGTTCAATCCAGCTCAATTCAGTTCAATCCAGCTCAATTCAGTTCAATCCAGCTCAATTCAGTTCAATCCAGCTCAATTCAGTTCAATCCAGCTCAATTCAGTTCAATTCAGTTCAATTCAGTTCAATCCAGCTCAATTCAGTTCAATCCAGCTCAATTCATTTCAATTCAGTTCAATTCAGCTCAGTTCAATTCAGTTCAATTCAGTTCAGTTCAGTTCAATTCAGCTCAGCTCAGCTCAGCTCAGCGCTCATATATTTAGTGTATAGTATATTTTATTATTTTATTATATTTAATATAATTTTTTTTAGAAATTAGAAATAAAGTCAGAATTGCGAGATGTAAACTGACATTTGTGAGATAAAATGTCGCAATTATCTTTTCAAATGTTTTATTCTGTACTAGTGGAAACAAGCTTCTATAATGATAGGTTCTCACACGACTGTGTGCTAAAGCATTTAGCAGGACTTCTGAGGAGAGTGTGTGAGAGGAAAGCTCTGGTGTTGTTCCTGAATGATCCATCAGTGAAATCATCCTAGCAAGAGCGTTTGCCTTGAGGAATCCGATCTGACGTGACCTCGATTCACCACTGCACACGCTCTCTGTGTTTAAACTCAGATTTACACAACACGTCAGGGAACATCAGTGCCAATAAAGAGCCGTACGTACAGGTGTGTTTGTGTGTGATTGTGTGTATCTGTGTTTTAGGACACCCCAATCCAGAGCATTTCATCTGGGACGATTACATGGAAGACACCAGCGCATCTGCCGCTCCAAGTCAAGCCTTCTGTGTGGTGAGAGTGTGTTTCATAGCCGTGTCTGTGTGAGTGTGAGTGTGTTCTGAGAGTATGTAAACTTTCATAGCAGTGAGTGTGAGTGAGTGAGTGAGAGAGTTAGTGTGAGTGAGTGAGTGTGAGTGAGAGAGTGAGTGTGAGTGAGTGAGAGAGTTAGTGTGAGTGAGTGAGTGAGTGAGTGAGAGAGTGAGTGAGTGAGTGAGAGAGTGAGAGAGTTAGTGTGAGTGAGTGAGAGAATTAGTGTGAGTGAGTGAGTGTGAGTGTGTTCTGAGAGTATGTAAACTTTAATAGCAGTGAGTGTGAGT
>NC_140228.1:722500-727500 GCF_951802725.1 Rutilus rutilus
TTACATAAATGAACTATAGTGTCCTGCACACACTAGTAAAATAATATAAAAAAATATATCTGGTGTCTGAGTAATGTTTGGTTGGACTGTATGTTAAAAAGAAGCGGGCCCAGTATTGAACCCTGGGGTACCCCACTAATAATAATGACTGAGTATGAGGAAAACGTACCCAAAGCTACATAAATAAAGTCCTTTATTTAATATAAGAACAAAACTTGTGCTTCTCTCAGTGGCATCGGCTCACAAATGAGCCGTAAACGAGCGCTAAACGAGCTCAGACGGGAAAAGAGTGTGATCCCACAATATAACGGACCCTCGGATCTCTCCTTCTCTCCGAGCGCTGCTATTCCTGTAGCTTACCTTTCCCAGGCATATAATCACTGGTGAATCAATTGCTGACATATAGAGAAAGGGTACTGTCTTTTTTCAGAAAGCCACTTCTGATTACACAGACAGCATAAGAAAGGAACCCTTTTAAAGCTGTGCTTCTGCTAAATCCTTTCTGCTGAGAGATGGAATTTTGAAATTGGTTTCATTAAAACCTCATTTACATCCTATTTGCATACAATTGATCTCAAACCTATCAGTTTAAGCAGAACGTTGCAGTCGTTTCAGTATTCTTGGGCTGCTGTGGTTTGCATCACTTTAATAAGCGTCCTCTAGAGTTAAATGAGTTTGACATCAGGCTTTGTTTATATGAGACACCCAAAGCCATTATTACAGTAAACAAGAGCTATATGAGCTGAACTATATTCCAATAGATGCATAATTGAACATGCATATTATAATGAGTAATCATAATCTTCTACCGCCTCGTCTACTGGAGCTTCATAATTCGATCTTTATTATAGATGAACTCATTATCTGTTACAGTGTCGGATGAGAAACATATAAAGTCGTGTTTTGGCCGTTTGAATATGAATGTCACTTTGAGCTCATGCTGCAATGAATAAATAAATAATATTATAATATGTTAAGTGCAAGATGCACTGGTCGTTCTTTTTCAATGCAGTCCAGTTGCATTATTTTTCTCCTACACACACGGGTAGAGCTGTGTGTGAGTGTGTGTGTGAGTGTGAAGTGGCTTCTCCCAGCGCAGTGAGTGGATCTCTATTATTAGATCCATACGCTGAGTTTGACCTGAGAATCTCCTGCAGCTCGTGAACAAGTCGCTGCTTCACCTCAGAAAATACGCAGTGAGTTTCCTTCAATGTTTAAGAAGCAGAACCGAGTGTCTGTGAAGAGTGAAGAGATCAGATCAGATCAGAAAAGTGCATCAGATTTAGTTCAGAACTCAATCATATGGGGCGACGCTCAAAAACATCAGTTCTACACTGGAATGATGTTAAAATATTAACAATCTATAATAGTATATCAATAATGCTGGAGCACTGCACATAAAAAAATAAATACTGATCGACCTCTAATTCATAAGCATTGATATGTTGGTTCATAACATGTATATATTGTATTTTGAGTATTTTAAACTCGGTTTTGCATTTTAATAGTTCTTAATTCAACATAAAGGCAACATTTCTAATTTTCCTTCAGCAATATCTTTATATTTTATTTCAGCATTAGCTAACAGAAATGCTTTTAATATTTTTAAAATAAAATTGGTGGATCTCATGTGAGTGACAGGTTGCCTCGTGTGAAGTCTCCTTCATTTATACAGCGCTTTTAACTATATAGATGTTTCACAGCAGCTTTACAGTGATAACAGGAGATTACAGTAACAGGGATTGTTTAGGCTTTACAGCAGCTCTAGAATAAAGTTGGTTTTGATGGATTCATTTCCATTGCAAAGATCATTAGTTATTAATTTTGGGTCTCTCTCTCTCTCTCTCTCTCTCTCTCTCTCTCTCTCTCTCTCTCTCTCTCTCTCTCTCTCTCTCTCTCCCTCTCTCCCTCTCTCTCTCTCTCTCTCTCTCTCCCTCTCTCCCTCTCTCTCTCTCTCTCCCTCTCTCTCTCTCTCTCTCTCCCTCTCTCCCTCTCTCAGTGCCTTCGGTTGCCCGTATTCTGACATGAACATGAAGAAAGAGGTGGTTCTGCCCGACCGGCTCGGAGGAGAGAAGCAGATCACCTTCGTCCCTGTGCACTTTGTGCAGAAAACCAAACGCCTGTGTCCAGATGAAGAAGAAGAAGAAGAAGAGGAGGATGAGGATGATGGGAAGGTGGAGAACAGGTTTGTGAATGACCAGATGTCCCAGTGCACTCAGTGTCCACTTTTTGACTCATTATTTTGATCAATCTGATCTATAAAATTTTATTGGATTCACTTTAATTGATTGACATAAATGAGTGCATGTAAAGCACATGAAACGTCATTTAAAGGATTAGTTCAGTTCAGAATTAAAATGTCTTGATCATTTTCTCTCCCGCACGTCATCCAAGATGTTCATGTCTTTCTGTCTTCAGTGGAAAAGAAATGAAGGTTTTTGAGGAAATCATTCCAGGATGTTCCTCCATATAGTGTCTTCAATGGGGTCCAACGATCCAGCCGAGGAATAAGAGTCTTATCTAGACAAACCAGCGGACATTTTAGAACAAAAGAAACATTTATATACTTTTAAACCACACATGCTCGTCTTGCTCTAGCTGTGATGCGCCACACATTACGCAATCAGGTTGAAAGGTCAAGCGTGACCTAGGCGTAAGAACCGACCCAGTGTTTACAAAGCCAACGTGCAAAGACTCAGTCAACGCCATTTTCAAAACTCTACATTTTCCTTCTACGTCAGGTCATGAAATCGTGGATTTGTATAAATGTTTCTTTTGTTCTAAAATGTCCGCTGGTTTGTCTAGATAAGACTCTCGATAAGATCTAGTTAAGATTATTCCTCGGCTGGATCGTGTCGAGACTTTGAAGCTGCACTGAAACTCACATCTGGACCTTCGACCCGTTGGACCCCACTGAAGACACTATATGGAGGAACATCCTGGAACGTTTTCCTTAAAAACCTTCATTTCTTTTCCACTGAAGACAGAAAGACATGAACATCTTGGATGACGTGCGGGAGAGTCAATTATCAGAAAAAATTACTTTGTGAAGTGAACTACTCCTTTAATGGTCTCTCAGTAGTCTGAGATCTGGCCTCAGAACAGCTTTCCTCTCTCCGTGTGTGTCCTCACATCCGCACACACTCTCAGCGCTGCAGAGAGAGAGAGAGAGGGAGGGAGGGATGGTGAATCTGCATTATCTGTGCGCAGTGTGAGAGGATTCTGTCCCCGAGAGATCTCCATCCACTATAAAGTGCGTCAGCAGCTCCACGTTTAATTTGAAAGCATCAGTGCTTCAGTTCAGTCGATAAACAGGCGTTACACGTGTAATTCAGTGTCGGCTTCAGAAAGAGGAGAGATCGCTGAGCGCTGATGTGTTCAGAGGTTTGGAGTCGTGACAAACTCGTTCGCTGCCAAGAGACGAATCCAGCGAACAAACGTGTGCCGCCGAAACATCACAGTCTGACTCCAGTTTACATCAAACCAGTGGTTTTATTTATTCATATTTTAGATGTTCTGTTTTTGTATTTATGTTTATACAATTTTCATTTCAATATTAGTTTAATTTTGTCACATGTCTTTTCATTGTTATTAGTTTTTATATATATATATATATTTTAATTATATTTATATATTATATAATTATATAAATATATATAATTGTAATTATATATTATAATATATAATTATTTATATATATATGTATGTATGTATGTATATAGTATATATATATATGTATATGTATATGTATATAGTAAAATATTTGTGTGTGTATATATATAATATATAATATTTATTTATTTTTATTTTTATTTTTATTTATTTTGTCTTTTTTATTTTTATTTTGCATGCATCTTAAATGTTGCTTGTTTATTTATTTATTTATATTTATTTAGTTTGTATTTGCATAAATGTTCTATTTTTATTTATTTATTTTATTTGTGTATTTTTATTTTGCATCTTAAATTTTATTTAGTTATTAAAAATGTTTTATTCATTTTTTATTTGTTTTTATTTTTTATTCTTTTTAAATATTAAATTAAATACATTACTAATATTTTTGAGTATTTTAAACATGGTTGCCCTGTTTTATAATTTAAAGTGAATTTTTATTTCAGTTATAGTTCCATTTTAGTTTTTAATAATATCCAGATAAATCATTTATAATAAACACTGCAATATTCCCTAAAACATGGGAGCGGTCCATGTTGATTTGGTGGTGACTGTAAAGCCCAGGTTTCACTGAGGTCCTCTTGTGCTGGTGTGTGTGTGTCTCAGGGTGATGATGTCGTATGACGGCGACGCTCCTCGTCTGCGAGGTCGGCCTGCGCTGCTGAAGAGAGAGATGAAGGAAGAGCCGGTGACTCTCGGGAAGAGAGGACGCTTGCCCAGCAGGTGAGGATCAACATAAACTCATGAATTATGATTATTACAGGTGTAACGAGACCCTCATGATTCAATACATATCCCGATACTGGACTCACGATACCATATTATTGCGATACTCAAAGACATATGAGAAAATGTTAACAAAAAATGAACTGTTGATTAAAATGCTAAATTTGATATGACATTGTGTGTGTAAATGAATAGTCTTGGACTTGGTGCTGAAACCCAAAGCACAGGACAATAGAGACGCCAGAAGAACAATATTCATGATTCTGAAAATAGAGAATATATTGTGACACGATATACTGTTACTCCTCTAATGATTATTAATCACAGACATCAGACATCAAGGCCATATTCTGCTTTTCTCCATCTTCATCTCTGCATTGTGTGATCATGAAGAAGCTCCTTCTCTATATCAGTGTCAGTGTTCCTGAACTCCTGAAACGCCTCCACTGTAGTCTCGAGTTTCTTCCGGGAACACGTCACAATATTCCTCATTATAATAATTCATACGCAGAATAAAGGGGCGGGGCCTGGTTGAGTTAGTCAGTAGTGTGTTAAACTGGCGGTTATGGTAAGGGGCGGGACATTTCCCAAACACACTCAAA
>NC_140228.1:732500-737500 GCF_951802725.1 Rutilus rutilus
AGGTGATCAACCCCACATATGACATCATCAGCACTCTCAGATCCGTCGGGTCAGGAGATCGATATAGGTTTTATTTTGTTTTAGTATTTTTTTTTTGGTCATATTTAGAGAGAGAGAGAGACAGAGAGAGAGAGAGAGACTGAGAGGGAGAGCAAGAGAGAGAGAGAGAGAGAGAGAGAGCGAGAGCGAGAGAGAGACTGAGAGAGCGAGAGAGAGACTGAGAGAGAGAGAGAGAGACTGAGAGCGAGAGCAAGAGAGAGAGAGAGAGCGAGAGAGCGAGAGAGAGGGAGAGAGAGAGACTGAGAGCGAGAGAGAGAGAGACTGAGAGCGAGAGAGAGGGAGAGAGAGAGACTGAGAGCGAGAGAGAGAGACTGAGAGCGAGAGACTGATGCATTCTGTGGTTCTCAGGCTCATTAGAGTCTAGGCTCAGCGTGGGCCGAGAAACTCTGACAGCAGAGACTCGAGATTCATGAGCTGACCGTGTCAAACTCTCACACCTGACAGATCACATCACATGACCCTGACAGATCACATCACATGACCCTGACACATCACATCACATCACATGACCGTGACAGATCACATCACATGACCCTGACAGATCAGATCACATCACATGACCCTGACAGATCACACCACATGACCCTGACAGATCACATCACATGACCCTGACAGATCACATCACATGACCCTGACAGATCACATCACATGACCCTGACAGATCAGATCACATCACATGACCCTGACAGATCAGATCACATCACATGACCCTGACAGATCACATCACATGACCCTGACAGATCAGATCACATCACATGACCCTGACAGATCACACCACATGACCCTGACAGATCACATCACATGACCCTGACAGATCACATCACATGACCCTGACAGATCACATCACATGACCCTGACAGATCACATCACATGACCCTGACAGATCACATCACATGACCCTGACAGATCAGATCACATCACATGACCCTGACAGATCAGATCACATCACATGACCCTGACAGATCACATCACATGACCCTGACAGAAGATCCGCTCTCCCGCTGCGAATCCCATCTGTTATTTATCATCTGTGATGACGACAGCTCTCGCTGGATATTTCTGACTATTTCAACATTTGAATGTCCCATAATTCCAGTCATTTCTGATTTACTTGATATGGATTCATAAAAATATCGGTAACACTTTACAATAAGGTTCATTAGTTAACATTAGTTAACTACCTTAGTTAACATGAACTAAGAATGAACAATACTTACTAGAGCATTTATTAATCTTATTACTAATTAATATTAGTTTCAACATTTACTAATACGTCATTAAAATCAAAGGTTGTATTTGTTAACATTAATGTACTGTGAACTAACATGAACAGCTGTATTTTTATTAACTAACATTAAAGGGATACTTCAGCATTTAGCATTAAGCTTTGTATCAGTAGAAAACCTGTAGTATTTTCGAGTGACCGTGCTCCCCCCCCTCATGTCCCCCTGAGACCAGAGATTTATGCAGTTTTTGTCTGGAAAAAATCCTCAGATGACGATAAAAATCTTCTTTGTCCAGAGGCGAGAGACTCCAGCCAGTAGGGGGAGCTGTCCCGCATGTGTTCAACCCGCCCATAGGGGGATCTCAGAACAGAATGTACACACAGTGTCAGACATCTTTTATTTGGAAGCTAAGCTAGCAGGCTCTTGTTCTGTGGAGAAAGCTGAGTAGTGTGGGGTTACCATCCTCTTTTTCCCGGACATGTCCAGCTGTCGAGATCGTCGGCACATTCGGCTTTTGCTTTCTGCGGTCGCCATTCATCGTTTACATGCACACCTTTTGATTCAGTCTAACTGGATTCATTCCGATTGGTGAATCTGAATGTAGTGTTTACATGAACGCTAAACAAGTGATCAGTTGATGTGCGTTATAGCATTGCTAAGAGAATTCCCGCTCCTCCGTGAGAGATAGCCTACGAGACCGGTGCGCTCATCAGTAATCCCGCCACCGGCCTCTCGTCGTTCTCCCGCGGCCCTCAGCCTCGTCCTGCTCGCCACAGTAAACATGATGAATGGCGACTGTAGAACGCAAAAGCCGAATCCCGGACATTTTGTGCGATCTCGAAATCCCGGGCAGACTCGTCACGGAGACTCACTAGTAGCTCACGCCGCCTTCACACTGGCAGTTGAAATCAGCTCCGATACGGCTTCGAAATGACCGGAAGTCATTCATTTCCTATGGAGATTCGCAGACCGCATGCGAATGGGTCCGAACCGGGTCCGAACGAGTGCGGTGCGAAAACAATCGTGTCCGTTGGTCATCCGGATGCGTTCAGAAAATTGAACTCTTGCGAAAGGCTACAGACGGTTCATATCCGACAATTCCAGTGGAAGTTAGCGTTGCTATGGTACTGGTAAACAAACCTGAATTCTTAACTTTTAATAAAATAATTCATTTTATAATGATAAGTTGTCATGTCATTTTTTTTATTTTCATGATTTTCTAACGTTATTAGGGCAGTTATTACAATTAAAATGTAATATATACCACTATATCACATTTAGCCGACCTGACATGTCAACGTCCTGGGCAACTTTGCTCCACGCTGCAGCCTTCGATTAATGTCTCTATAACCCTCATCAGAGAGATCATACAGAATTGTACATTCTGACACTGACAAAATCAACCGTTCTAATCTCTCCGCCATTTTTGTTCTCGCTTCCGAAGCTTCCGCCGCTTTTCAACGGTGTAGTGCGACGTCCGCTGGGGGCGTGTTGCGTATTACGGAGCTGATTTCAACTGCCAGTGTGAAGGCAGCGTTAGCTTTGTTGTTTAACTGCGCTCTCTTTCCGGTGGGCGTGGCTTGCAGCGAAGCAAGTGCATTCTGGGAGTTGTTGTCTTTCATCCACATGAGCCAAAAATACATTTTCTGGCTTTTCTCAGTCTAGAAAGCTCCAAATTCAAAAATAATTTCACACTTCTACTACATAAATGACCCAATTTAAATACACATTCATCTTTCCAGAGGTGAAGTACCCCTTTAACAAAGATAATAAATACTTTAACAAATGTATTGCTCATGTTTGTTCATGTTAGTAAATACATTAACTAATGTTTACTGATGAACCTTACTGTAAAGTGTTACCAAAATATATTTTTACTCAATTTCTAATTTCTAGAGTTTTGAATAACTATAAAATGTGTATTTTTATTTATTTATTAGTTTCCATGATTTTTTCCTCATATATCCCGGTTTTCCGTGAGAATCCTTATTCTTCAAAGACAAAATACAGTTGTTGAGGAGGTGAATTAAAACGAGAAACATCTGTAAGACTTTTCAATAAAGTCCCATTAGTTAATGCGTTAACTAACATTAATAATATTTAAGCAATATTGAACTTTACCGTTTGGAAAATGGGCGTGGCAAATACACTCAAAAGCCAATAACTCCTAAACAAAAACTCAAAACATTAGGAAAATTGGTGAGCACATGTAACGCATGATTCCCAACAAGCATGCAAACTTTTATGGAGATCGGACCGTAGGTGGCGCTCTAACTGTTAAAAAGCTTTAAAACCATATATTTCCTGTGGTAAATTCCCTGCATTGGCTGTAAATGCTGTTTTCCGTCTATGATGTCAGAGGTTTCACGCTTGCTAAATAAAACGTAATATGTTTTTATGCATGTGTGCTTAAAGGCCTTAATGCTCGAACCCTGATAAATGAAGCTCGCAGCTTAGTAAAGACACGACTGCTCATGTTAGCTGAGGTTTGCTGATGGTGTTTGTGAACTGGCTGGTTTTGCTTCATCGTGTCCTTGAGGATCAGATGAGGAGCAGATGGTGTGTGTGTGTGTGTGTGTGTGTGTGTGTGTGTGATGGAGTCGAGGGACGCCTGATCTTCCTCTTCACTGTCAATATTTACAGTCGGGATTTACAGTCGTGGTTCTGTGTTTAACACGAGCTGCAGTTGAACATCCGTGACTGTGTTCATCTCTCCATCTCATGATAGTGTGTCTGAAGGTGTAACTGAGGAGTTTGTGTTGAGCACTGAGTGATTGTGTGATAATGCCTGATCTGGGATCAGTGAGAGATGACTGATGTCAGTAAAGTCGTGGACTGAATGGAGAGAGTCTCCAGGTTCTCAGTGTTCAGAAACTGAAGCTCATCATTGATTGGACGATCTCAGTCGATCAATCATTCCTGACAAGAGCATCAAAGACATTAGATGATGAATAATGTGCTTTTCAGGAGAGCTCCTCTCTCTCTCTCTCTCTCTCTCTCTCTCTCTCTCTCTCTCTCTCTCTCTCTCTCTCTCCTCTCTCTCTCTCTCTCTCTCTCTTCTCTCTCTCCTAAAATAGACGAGTGTATCTACATCAGTGATGAAGGAGACACTGAGTGTGAAGGTCAGTCTCCATTGATTGACTCTCAGCCTCATGTGATCCTTCACTGACACTCAGGTGACAGGAAGTGACACGCTTAGCTTCCTGTGTCTGTGACAGGAAGTGACACGCTGAGCTTCCTGTGTCCTTAAGCGCTGCCGGAGAACAAGCTTTTATTTGTCGAGTGTAATAATGAGTGTCTGCAGTGGTGTGTGATGTGAGCATCTTTATAATGAGACTCCAGCTCAGCGTTACACACCGCAGCCGTTCAGTGTGTGTGCGTGTGTGTGTGCGTGCGTGCGTGCGCGTGTGTGTGCGTGCGTGCGTGTGAATGAGAGAGAAAGCAGGAAGCAGTTCTTCTGTTTAAAGCATGTTAAAGCCAGACAGGAAATCAGGATAAATGATGTGTTTCTCTGGAACGTGCATGTCTAGATCATCAGTGTGCTGATGTGTGTGTGTGTGTGTGTGTGTGTGTGTGTGTGGAATCGTCTCAGTGTTGTTATTCTTCAGATGTGGAGTTGAACATGTGATGATGGAAGTGCTGTTCGTCGTTTAGGAGATTCGTTGGAAATGTATTTGCACTTCCGGCTTTTGCATTTGAAGGATCCTGGGAAGA
>NC_140228.1:752500-775000 GCF_951802725.1 Rutilus rutilus
AATCAAGATCACATCATCAATATTTTTAGTCCGTTTTCAGTGAAGAGAGACTGTAAATGCGGTGTCTATCTGCTGAAGTTAATTTGGCCATATTGATGAGCTCCAGCTGTATCTGATTCTGTCATGTTTTCCCTCTCCAGCAAATCGACGGGAAGGCCTTTCTCCTGTTGACGCAGAGAGATATCGTGAAGATAATGAGCGTGAAGCTCGGCCCCGCCCTCAAGATCTACAACTCCATCCTGATGTTCCGACACGCTGAGGACGACCAATCAGCAGCCGGCGACAGCAACACATGATGCCCGAGCGACCAATCACAGCCCAGTTCCCTCCCCCTGCGAGTCTGTGTGTGAAACAGATATAAATCTGCTGTAACGATGCATTCCTACACCTCTCGTGCCCCGAACACCCTCCGTTAGTGCTTTCACCCGTACGAATCAGGTTCCCGTCTCCATGACCCGGTTCTGCCTTCAAACACACATGTGTGCGAACTCCTCTTACTTAAACTCCTCTTACTTAAACTGATCTTACTTAAAGGGATAGTTCACCCAAAAATGAAAATTAGCCCATGATTTACTCTCCCTCAAGTCATCCTAGGTGTATATGACACTCTTCTTTCAGACGAACACAATCAGAGTTATATTAAAAAATATCCTGGCTCTTCCAAGCTTTATAATGGCAGTGAATTGCAACCAACAGATTGAAGCTCAAAAAACTGCATCTATCCATCATAAAAGTGCATCTATCCATGATAAAAGTGCATCTATCCATCATAAAAGTGCATCTATCCATGATAAAAGTGCATCTGTCCATCATAAAAGTGCATCTATCCATCATAAAAGTGCATCTATCCATCATAAAAGTGCATCTATCCATGATAAAAGTGCATCTATCCATCATAAAAGTGCATCTATCCATGATAAAAGTGCATCTGTCCATCATAAAAGTGCATCTATCCATCATAAAAGTGCATCTATCCATCATAATAGTGCATCTGTCCATCATAAAAGTGCATCTGTCCATCATAAAAGTGCATCTATCTATCATAAGTGCATCTATCTATCATAATAGTGCATCTGTCCATCATAATAGTGCATCTGTCCATCATAAAAGTGCATCTGTCCATCATAAAAGTGCATCTGTCCATCATAATAGTGCATCTGTCCATCATAAAAGTGCATCTATCTATCATAAGTGCATCTGTCCATCATAAAAGTGCATCTATCCATAATAAAAGTGCATCTATCCATCATAATAGTGCATCTGTCCATCATAAAAGTGCATCTGTCCATCATAAAAGTGCATCTATCCATCATAAAAGTGCATCTATCCATGATAAAAGTCCATCTATCTATCATAAAAGTGCATCTATCCATGATAAAAGTGCATCTATCCATCATAAAAGTGCATCTGTCCATCATAAAAGTGCATCTATCTATCATAAAAGTGCATCTGTCCATCATAAAAGTGCATCTATCCATCATAAAAGTGCATCTATCCATCATAAAAGTGCATCTATCCATCATAAAAGTGCATCTATCCATAATAAAAGTGCATCTATCCATCATAATAGTGCATCTGTCCATCATAAAAGTGCATCTGTCCATCATAAAAGTGCATCTCTCCATCATAAGTGCATCTATCCATCATAAAAGTGCATCTATCCATCATAAAAGTGCATCTGTCCATCATAAAACTGCATCTGTCCATCATAAAACTGCATCTGTCCATCATAAAAGTGCATAAATTCACTGCCATTATAAAGCTTGGAAGAGTCAGGAAATGTTTTGATATAACTGATTGTGTTCGTCTGAAAGAAGAGTGTCATATACACCTAGGATGAGTTGAGGGAGAGTAAATCATGGGCTAATTTTCACTTACTAACTATCCCTTTAAACTCCTCTTTCTTAAACTCCTCTTTCTTAAACTCGACGACATGACAATCAATCAGACGCGGTCAACGGCGTATTATCAGGGGTTTCTTGTTCACGGTGCTATTTATATATTCAAACACAAACAGGTGAACAGCGACTTCAGGATTTACTCTCGAACGAATGTGTGTGTGTGTGTGTGTGTGTGTGTGTGAGATGACTTTAAATGAATAGTTGGTCCAGTAATGATCGTTCCGTCATCTTTACTCCCCCTCGAGTCCGAACCCGCTGACTTTCATCAAAATACCACAAGTAAACGCATGGATCTGTTCGGCACCGTATAATAATCATGGAAGGCTTTTAATAGTTTTGATCAGGACTGAAATGGAATTGACTGAAGAAGTTCTGCTTCGCTGGATCTCTCGAATCAAGTTGATATCAATGACATCTCTGTCCATTTCAGTGGAGAGGAAGATTATCAGTGATATTACATTATTCCCAGCGCTGTCACATAACCTCAGAAAACCTTGATTCAATCATATTTTTATAATGTTTTTTTTGACAGGTTCTTTCATTAAATAGAAACGAACAGAAATGTGTGTGATGTTCCACACGAGTGCGAGTAAACGATGACCGAACGATGATTAGTGTGTGAACTCTTCATTAATACTCAGAGATTTGTGCCCTTTCTGTTACTTCCTCTAATTTTATTCTATTTTGTACAGTTCTGTATGATTTTTGCTGTACCTGATGAATCACCTTTTATTTATTGTGCAGAATCACCGTATGTTTGCACAGTGAAGGATAATAATATATATGACAAATTTCAAATGCCAAATGGATTTGTTTTAAATTGAAGAGTGTTTATTTTTGTGATGTATTGCACAGAGCCCGGAAGAAGACGACGCCCCGTTTATGTTTCATGAAATATTATAAAAGTAAGTGAAAAACTATATTGGCGTGAGAATGCTGCGCTCTCATTGGCTCTTGAAGCAGATCACGTGATCTGAATTCTCGTTTCGCATCAGGGGGTTTTCTGATGATTATTTAAAGACTTGCTATAATGCACAAAGCAAAACGACATATATATTTGCTATGAATTTTGACATTGGTGTGATTTCATTGAATCCGTCTCATTTCGAACTTTTATTTCATTTAGCCAAACGTCAGGAATGTAAGTCCATCGTGTGTGTTGTAGTTCAGTTTCACAGGCCAGAATGAAGATGATCAGTTGAGTTTCATTGCATTGCTGTATTAGTTCACTGCTGTTCAGTCCGTGATTGATTTATTGATCTGATGTTCTGAACATATTTATAAACCCTCTTTCTTGCACTCACTCACACTTTGTACAACAGAATTCATTGAGTCCACATCCGCACCCTAATAAACAGTGCAAATCTGCTCAGCGTATATCGTCTGTCTTCTTTATATAAACTTGTAGGTGGAAAACGCATGTTTCTTCTCAGCGTGGTTCATCGGGACACAAGAACTGTATGTCTGTCTTCAGAAAACGTGTCTTATCTCCGGCCGCAGCATTAGTGGAAGAACACATTGATTTATCCGCGTTTATTAATAGAGTTGAGCTCAACCAGAGCAAAGACCCGAAGCAGCCGAATGCTTGATCGGATTCATCTGAATATGAATGTAAAAGCAGTGAATATTGTTCTGTTTGAGCAGCTCGATGACCTTCAGATGCACCTTGAACGTCTGGACGAGCGTCATGGTGAATCAACCAATCAGGGTAATATTTATAGACTGATTTATAAACCACTTATTTATTTTCTGCTAGGCTGTTTGTTTTAAAGAAAATGCTTTTCAATAAACTCTTAGATCTAAATGTTTAGTGGGGTTCTACGCTTTATGCCAAAAAGGTTCTATATAGAACCATTGGGTTCTGGACTCAATTTTAACCCTTATGCCAAAAAGGTTCTATATAGAACCACAGGGTTCTTTACTCAATTTTAAAGAACGCTTTATGCCCAAAAAGGTTCTATATAGAACCATAAGGATCTTGACTCAATTTTAACCCTTTATGCCAAAAATGTTCTATATAGAACAATAGGGTTCTTGACTCGATTTTAAAGAACGCTTTATGCCAAAAAAAAAAAAATCTGTATAGAACCATTGGGTTCTGGACTCAATTTGAACCCTTTATGCCAAAAAGGTTATATATAGAATCACAGGGTTCTTTACTCAATTTTAAAGAACGCTTTTATGCCAAAAAAAATCTGTATAGAACCATAAGGATCTTGACTCAGTTTTAACCCTTATGCCAAAAAGGTTATATATACAACCACAGGGTTCTTGACTCAATTTTAAAGAACGCTTTATGCCCAAAAAGGTTCTATATAGAACCATAAGGATCTTGACTCAATTTTAACCCTTTATGCCAAAAAAATAAAATCTGTATAGAACCATAAGGATCTTGACAAAATTTTAACCCTTTATGCCAAAAAGGTTCTATATAGAACAATAGGGTTCTTGACTCGATTTTAAAGAACGCTTTATGGCAAAAAAACCCCAAAAAATCTGTATAGAACCATTGGGTTCTGGACTCAATTTTAACCCTTTATGCCAAAAAGGTTATATATAGAATCACAGGGTTCTTTACTCAATTTTAAAGAACGCTTTATGCCAAAAAAATAAAATCTATATAGAACCATAAGGATCTTGACTCAATTTTAACCCTTTATGCCAAAAAGGTTCTATATAGAACCACAGGGTTCTTTACTCAATTTTAAAGAACGCTTTATGCCCAAAAAGGTTCTATATAGAACCATAAGGATCTTGACTCAATTTTAACCCTTTATGCCAAAAATGTTCTATATAGAACAATAGGGTTCTTGACTCGATTTTAAAGAATGCTTTATGCCAAAAAAAAAAAAAATCTGTATAGAACCATTGGGTTCTGGACTCAATTTGAACCCTTTATGCCAAAAAGATTATATATAGAATCACAGGGTTCTTTACTCAATTTTAAAGAACTTTTTATGCCAAAAAAATCTGTATAGAACCATAAGGATCTTGACTCAGTTTTAACCCTTATGCCAAAAAGGTTATATATAGAACCACAGGGTTCTTGACTCAATTTTAAAGAACCCTTTATGCCCAAAAAGGATATATATAGAACCATAAGGATCTTGACTCAATTTTAACCCTTTATGCCAAAAAGGTTCTATATAGAACCACAGGGTTCTTTACTCAATTTTAAAGAACGCTTTATGCCCAAAAAGGTTCTATATAGAACCATAAGGATCTTGACTCAATTTTAACCCTTTATGCCAAAAATGTTCTATATAGAACAATAGGGTTCTTGACTCGATTTTAAAGAATGCTTTATGCCAAAAAAAAAAAAAATCTGTATAGAACCATTGGGTTCTGGACTCAATTTGAACCCTTTATGCCAAAAAGATTATATATAGAATCACAGGGTTCTTTACTCAATTTTAAAGAACTTTTTATGCCAAAAAAATCTGTATAGAACCATAAGGATCTTGACTCAGTTTTAACCCTTATGCCAAAAAGGTTATATATAGAACCACAGGGTTCTTGACTCAATTTTAAAGAACCCTTTATGCCCAAAAAGGATATATATAGAACCATAAGGATCTTGACTCAATTTTAACCCTTTATGCCAAAAAGGTTCTATATAGAACCATAAGGATCTTGACTCAATTTTAACCCTTTATGCCAAAAAGGTTATATATAGAACCACAGGGTTCTTGACTCAATTTTAAAGAACGCTTTATGCCCAATAAGGTTCTACATAGAACCAGAAGGATCTTGACTCAATTTTAACCCTTTATGCCAAAAATGTTCTATATAGAACAATAGGGTTCTTGACTCGATTTTAAAGAACGCTTTATGCCA
The DNA here is from genome assembly GCF_951802725.1 of Rutilus rutilus. Classification (NCBI taxonomy): domain Eukaryota; kingdom Metazoa; phylum Chordata; class Actinopteri; order Cypriniformes; family Leuciscidae; genus Rutilus; species Rutilus rutilus. Next base: position 758,239 of record NC_140228.1, read on the forward strand.
AAAAAATAAATAAATATCTGTATAGAACCATTGGGTTCTGGACTAAATTTTAACCCTTTATGCCAAAAAGGTTATATATAGAATCACAGGGTTCTTGGTAACACTTTACTTGAAGGGGTGTGCATAAGACTGACATGACACCGTCATAATCATGACATGACACATGTTATGAATATGAAGGAGGTTTTATGCATGTTTATGCATTATGCAACTGTCATTAAGTGTCATTCGCTCAATTATGACATTTTTAATGCAAATATGACATTGTGTGAGATTTCTTTGTTATGGCAACTTGACATTACTAAGACAACACAACCTGTCATAAATATGTCATAAACATGACATAGCAGATTAATTATCAAACTTAAGAAACCACTTAGCTTTATGGGTTAACATTTCATTAAACTGTCATGTGTTTGGTTTTGACATTGGCTGTCATGAAGCCATTATAACATTTTAATGACAAATTAAATTTGTACCACTGTAGTTGAGGTCAAGAAATACATTCATGACACAGTTATAATAGCCTCATGACAGCCAATGTCAAAACCAACCACCTGACAGTTTAATGAAATGTTAACCCATAAAGCTAAGTGGTTTCTTAAGTTTGATAATTAATCTGCTATGTCATGTTTATGACATATTTATGACAATTTATGTTGTCTTGGTAATGTCAAGTTGTCATGACAAAGACACTAACAGCTTATGATGTATTAGTTTATGTCAAGTTGTCATAACAAAGACATCTCAAACAATGTCATATTTGCATTAAAAATGTCATAATTGAGCGAATGACACTTAATGACATTTGCCATAAACATGCATAAGACCTCCTTCATATTTATGACATCTGCCATGTCATGATTATGAAGGTGTCATGTCAGTCTTATGCACACCCCTTCAAGTAAAGTGTTACCGGGTTCTTTACTCAATTTTAAAGAACGCTTTATGCCAAAAAAAATCTGTAAAAGGTTCTACATAGAACCATAGAGTTTTTGACTCAGTTTTAAAGAACGCTTTATGCCAAATAGGTTCTAAATAAGGAGACATGTCTTTGATGATTGCATAATACTTTCATATTTGTTTATGAGCTGTTTAATTCATAAAATGTAATGAACATTTTAAATGAATCAAAAGTAAATCCATAAAATGACCCCATGATGGGAACCTTTAAAAGAAGTGCCTGACAGAACACTGAAAGTTTCTTTATAGAACCTTTCCTCTAAGAGTGAGTACGTGAGGTTTAAGGCTGCTAACATTAATTATGTGGTGTAATCATTAACCGTGTGTGTTTGATGTGATTGGCCGCTCGCTGAAGGCTCTTCATGCAAATGTGACATAGAAACACGGCCACTTTAAAAGATGTTTAGTAAGAGAGAATAATAATGCAGCTGTTTCAGGAAATGTGAATATAATGAGAATATAAACATCGCTAACAGCAGCACATCGGCATAAAGGTTTCACAGCTGCTGAATCACATGCGTTTGTCCGTGTTATGGTGCAATCTAACCACGTTTTGTGATTGACAGTGTCCTTTAGTGTTCCTCCGCTGGACGTAGATGAAGATGTGAGTAGATCTGACAGGAAAACACTCGGGTTTGGTTGTGGTTTAACTGTAGAAGAGCTGAATCACCTTTCATTTCTGGGAAATCTTCTGAAAGACATGTTATCAGAATGATATCACAGATTATCATTTACTCACCCTCATGTTCAACACAAAACAAGGCAAACATTTATTTTCCAGTCAGTGGGGATCAGTGCTGTCTTGGACCCCACTGACTTCCATTACATGGACACATTCATCAACAGTATGTTATTTTGGAACAGTGCGAAGATGAAATGATGACAGAATGATAATTTCTAATGAATTATTCCTTTAACGGTCCTTTGCTTCACTGTCGCTGGCACAGGAAAGAAAATATATTTACATGTTTTTTACATGTTTGACTGTTACAGTTTTATTAGGTAATTATATTCAACTAAATCAAACCCTAACCCTAAGTGAATGATGTTAATTATATTACTAAGTACTTAAATGTATCTTAAACTTAAGTGTAACCTATTTTAGTAACACTTTATTTTACAGTGTCCTTGTTACAGTTACTGTATGTAATAACTATGCAACTAACCCTAAATCAAACTCCAAATACTAACCATATAGTAAGTACATGTACTTAAAGTCTCTCTGTGGTGTAAATCCAGCTTGTAGTTTATGTGTCTATGTGGTGTTTTTAATCTGCTTTAAGACAAAGCATGTGTAAGTTCATAAGTCGACACCATTGCTGAGTATTTCCTCCTTAAAACTGCAGTGAACCAAAGACAGTCTCAAACACACGCTTTGAAATCGCTGGTGTTTCTGACGTCACAAACTACCTTGTAACCAATCAGATCAACGTGTGATCGTCAACCAGTGGATCTCTGAGCTGAGTGAGTGAGTGGAGGCGGGGCTCATTTGCATATTCATAGAACCACGCATACTTAATGAGGCGAAGTGTCGAGTTACATTCAAGATAAAGAATTTTTCTCAAGGAAAAAAACGTTTAAATATGTAATTTAGAGTTTTAAGGGATACAATTATTGACTATTATTGTACTTCATATTGATACATAATGACACTGTAATACTGACACCTTAAAGGGATAGTTCACTTTGAAATTAAATGTTGGTATGGTTTAGCTTACCTCAAGGGCATCCAAGATGTAGGTGTCTTTGTTTCCGCAGTAGTTTCAATTTTGATATTTTTATATTTGAGATAAAAACGATATAAATACTGTTCGTTTTCTCACACAAACCGCTTGTTTCGTGTCTTAGGCCATCAATGTGTACTTACGATGGGGAATTGTTTAATTTGGACTCTGTGCATGCTCTTCGAGGTGGTGACCACAGACCTGCATTATATGACTGACAGACAAGAACGGTTTGACCTAAAAATATCAAAATTGAAACTACTGCGGAAACAAAGACACCTACATCTTGGATGCCCTTGAGGTAAGCTAAAACATACCAACATTTAATTTCAAAGTCAACTATCCCTTTAAAATAAAATGTCAAAAAATATGATGCTATTAGTTCACAATATAATCCTCATTTTAGACCTTTTGGAAGTAGATAAATCAACATACCAGAGTCCTGTGACAACTAGCCCCAGTCTTACGTGTTTAGCACTTGCAGAATGTTATAACCAGTTTTATTTTCCATTTGAGCAGTGAACGAACGCCTTGTTCTGGGAATAACCCTCCGGTCAGAGTCGGCCCGGATCGCTGAGGATTGGTTGGGATTACGGGAGAATTTGATGACGCAGGTCTTTCCTAAAACGCTGTGGGAATCAGATCCGTTCACTGAAGTGGGAGAGGGAAGATGTGTCCCAGATCCCAGAGGAGAGCTGGAGCTTGTTAAAGGCACTCGGCCATCGCTGAGCGTTTCCGAACACTCTGTTCCTTGATTGTGTCTTCAGGCGAGACGTGGAGAAACTTCAAAGACCGGGAAGGTTTGGCTTAATAAGCATCCGAGGATCTCCGCGGACTCAACCTTCCCAGCTCCGAGCGTTTCATCTTTGCTGAGCTGAGCTTTTCAGTTCTGAGCTAAAGGAAGCTCTCTGGGTGATTATTAGGGATAATGAAGAGTTATCAATCTCATATGCTGTCAAGTATACAGACAATGCTAAATGTGTTATTGCATCCATAAACTCTCTTAAAAACAGAGAGGGTTTTCACTATGAAGCCATTCCTGCTTCCCCACAGAACCATTCAGGGATTAGTGGAAGAATATCTTAATAATCTAAAGGACTTTTTTTTCACTATAAATAACCTTGGATTATGTTCATAAAGATTCTTCATGGAACCAAATAAAGAATCTTTATTCTTATAGATCGAATAGCGCTTTGTTTCAAAGAAGCTTCACAGTGATGAACAGGAAAATAAAAGTGTTAAAGTTGCGTTAATCAGGGTTAATAAGCGAAGAAAAATATCCATATTTATAACTTTATAGACTATAATTACTGGCTTCCGGTAACGGTCGACCGCAACTTTAGTTAGAGTGACCTCTGACCCTATGCATGACGAGTCGGGTCAGAGGTCACTCTTCCGCCGGAGCTCGACTCGCGTACGGCCATTACCGGAAGCCAGTGATTATAGTTTATGAAGTTATAAATATGGGTATTTTGTTCACTTCAGAAGGCTTTATTAACTCCTGGAGGCATATGGATTACTGTTATGATGATGGATGCGCTTTATTGGGCTTCAAAATCTCAGTTACTATTCACTCCCATTATAAAGCTGGGAAGAGACAGGATATTTTATAATTTAGCTGATTGTGTTTGGCTGAAAGAAGAAATTCATATACACCTAGGATGTATAAATTACGGGTTAATTATAATTTGAGAGTGAACTAACCCTTTAATTTGGGGTTACTATGATTTAACAACAATTACCCTGGGTTTTTTGGTTTTATTTGAAGTAAAACCATGGGTAATTTTCATAAGGACTAACCTGACATACGTTATAACCAGAGTGGATAGTTTTAGTCTCAATTAGAATTTTGAATGTTTGTTAATTAAATTGTTTCTTTATTGGTTGCTTTTTAAACCCTTCCCACTCGCTGGGTTAGATCCGTTAAGCTGATTACTGATCTTTGGCTTGACCTGTTAATATTCTTGATTTAACCCTATACACTCCTCTCCCAACAGATGCTTACAAACAATTGCATTTAACGAGTTTAATCAGTATTTTATTTATCATGCATTGAAATATTTGCTACGGCAGTCACTCATCCTTGCTCAAACACGGAAATGTTCCTCTTGTTCAGAAAGACTAATAAGTAGGCTCCCACAATCTTGATGTTTTAAATATGGCTATACTGTATTTTTTTTTGGGACATTGTATCTTGGATGTACTTAGAGACCCTTACTAAGTACTGCATATGTCTTCCTTTGCCATTGTACTTTTGTTTTCACTGGTGAATTTCATGTTTTGATGTGTAGGTTCTCTTATGAACATGTTCCAAATGCCGCATGAATATTTTGTTGTTTTTTCTTGCATATGACCAACAGGAAGTGGCACGACGCGAAAATAATGAACTCGTCGCATCGCGCAGGTAAACGCGCGTCACCATCTCTCTCTCTCTCTCTCTCTCTCTCTCTCTCTCTCTCTCTCTCTCTCTCTCTCTCTCTCTGCTGACGGGCTCTGATGGCGTTTAACGCGCGCTTGAGCATCACGAGCGCCGTCATTCATGGGGTTAAACAGTGTAGAAGGCAATTATTCAAATCCTGCAGCACTTCCACCGGATTCTGGCTGTGGTATCATAGCAACAACACCCGAGAAGCAGACACACACACACACACACACACACACACACACACACACACACACACACACTAGAGAGACTCAGCATCCGAACCCGAAGCGCAAAACTCTCCGGATCAGAAACCCGCGCGCGCGACACTCCCCACAGCAGAAGAGCGCGAGACGAGCGCGCGCGCGAGTAAACGGCTGAGACGAGCGCGGGAATATTCCTGACTGGAAATACTGGAAATAACCAACTTATTTATTTCCACCTGAGCGCAAAATGTTCTCTTCCGAAGGGAGAAAGTTTTCGTTTAATTGCCGGAATACGAATTTGTTAGCCATATTTGACGGTAAGCGATCGTTTATTGTTCATCTCACTGTGTCGCTGGAGTAGATAATATGCTTTATCGATGAATGATATAAATGATGAATATATGAACGCGTGACTGGCTATCTCCAGTGTTTTAATGTATTTTTAGGGCTCGTTAAATGTACCGAATGTCACGAGCTGTTACGCATGTTATTTTCTACGCATAAACCCCCTGATTTTCCAGTTTCTGTTCAGTTTTACGTGCATTTTTGGAAAGCAGGCTGTTTTAAAATACCTTTATTCGTTATTTCGTTTAATTCCTTCGTCAAAAAAGCCCTTTAATAGAAGCATGTAGCAGTAGCTCATTTTCAAAATCACCATTTTATGTGCAAATAACACTAAAACTCTAATCATTTGCATTCGCCTCTTTTCACGATCCCCGTGTCTTAATTGAGATAAGAAGCGTTTTAATTTTTTGGTAACATCACAGAAAACTGTTAGATTGAGCTTAATTGACTATAAATCTCCTCATTATTGAATATCACTGACCTGTAAGAAAACCCTGAAGAGTAGGTGGGTTATTGATTATTGATTATTATTGATTTGAAGGACTGAAAATCGTATATCTGTACTAACACTGAGGTGAACCTGTCAATGTTGCAGGTTTAAAAGGCTCATATATGAGCAATGCATGTTATATTCTGTGTATTTGACTGTTAAAATCTTTCTTTTAAAGGTCTTAGGTCTTCTAATATGAAACGTACCTGTAAATAAATTCCAGTCAATCACCAATTCATTTCACCAGTTAGGTTATTAAAAACCTTGAAGATCTTCCAGGTAGAGACAGTGTCAGGTATACAGTTGACTTTGTGCTGCATGTAGAGTTTGTTACATCACTGTTTCCAGTCAGTGCAATAATGAATGCAGAAAGAGATGTTTGTGATATCAGAGCTCATTACATGAACATGTTCAAGCTGACCAGTCTCTCACAACCCAAAAATCTGGAGTACCCAGTGCAGTGTAAAGTGATTGACATGCATTAACTGCAGATCCTCATGCAACAGAACTGGCGTATTTATGCTGTAAACCACTAAGTGGTTCTCTCTTACATTAGAGACGACAGCCGGTTGAAACAAACCCTTTATTGATGCACCATAATGACTAGAGGGATTTGATGCAACTGGACTCGCATTGAAGCGCAGAATCCAGATCCGCATTCGAGACCAGATCCTTCTTTAGTCCGGATTGCATATTTATTTGAATGCAAATGATAATGAAACTGTGGAGGGATTGATTGATTCAAAGTCAAATGTAATGTTCACAACCTTTTTGCCCTCTAGAATTTGTTTTGGAAAACATATTTTCAACGAACAAGTAAACCCTATTGAATGAACAGCGCATCTGTCCCTCGCAGTCATTAGTTTCAATTAAACATGTCAATAGCAGTTACACAGGTGTTGTTCGGCACAGGTGATCCAAACCTAATCTAGTTTGTAGTTTCTTGGAGCTTTATTGATTGTATAGCAAGACTGCAACTCACACATAGTATAAACCAAATCTAGAGGAAAAGCAGCATATTATTCATTTCCCACTATAAATGAATGTCGGCTGCATATGCTTGGTATAAGTGTGTGTAGTGTTATTTGTTGACTTGTGCGCCCCGTGTTTCGGATGGTAATAGCCGTCATTTCCAGCTCCATTACCTTCATGTTTCTCTGCTCTGACTGCATGAGGATGGAAATCATATTTCTTCTACGTCTCTATAGTTTTACACGCAAATTGATTCTGACAGTCTTGTGCGAACGCTGTCATTTTGTGTTTTGTCCTCATGATGTTTATTTTCATCTCCGCTGCCCTTCATCCAGCCCTTCAGATATGAATGTAAAGGTCATTGTGATCCATAAATCCTCCTCGCCCGTGTTTGAGATGTCAATTGATGTGTGAAGTCTCTGTGGATCCCGCCGCTCGTTTCTCTGTTCGCACGGATTATCTGCTGTTTGCTTTGATGTGGAAGGATTCGCACACACCTTTGAACTCGCGCGGCCTGCGTGATCTTCTGTTTATCTGGACCGTCAGAGCCTTTTCAGCTTTATTTGATTAAACGTGGAGTCTTTCATTGCCAAACACTCTCAGGAATTCATCAAATCTATAAATCTTTGTGGTTGGAAATACAGAAGCAGTGCCAACACAGAACTCTGGGAGCCTTGTTTCTTAAAAGCAGTGTGTTTTGTAACGTCAGCATCTGTGTGTTGAATTGTTAAAGAGGACCTATTATGCCCTTAAAGTCTTGATGATGTCTCAGGCTCTACTAGAACAGGTTTTCCTGCTTGAATGTTGATTATTTTCCTCATATTCTCCATTGTTGCGGCTCCTCTCTTCCCAGTCTGTCAGGAACGCTCTGTTTACTTCCTGTCTCTATGAAGCCCCTCCTTCTGAAAAGCACACTGTGCTCTGATTGGTCGGCTGGAGCAGTGTGTTGTGATTGGTCGAGCGCTTCGAGTGTGTTTGGGAAATGTCGCGCCCCTTTCCATAACCACTACTAACTAACTCAACCAGGCCCCGCCCCTTTATTCTGCGCATTAATTATTATAATGAGGAATATTGTGACGTGTTCGTTCCCGGAAGAAACTCGAGACTACAGTGAGTTCAGGAACACTGACACTGATATAGAGAAGAGCTGGAGCTTCTACATGATCAAACACTGAAGAGATGAAGATGGAGAAAAGCCATTTGTTCGTAGCCAATCAGTATATATACATTACATTATGAGACGTTCAAACAATGACTGACCGCAGATCCACGTAATGCATTTACTCTAGTAGAAATCTTTTTAATCCAATTAGCAATAGTTTTTCCTGCTTTTATTAAGACTGACTTGTGGTGATGAAGGTTTTCAGTGAAATGATGTGGTGCTTCTAGAATGTTCACGGACAAACAACCAATCGGAATATTTATATCATTAAATATTCATGAGCATTGTTCAGCCATATGCACTAGACCATAGCCTTTTATCTCAATGTCTGATGAAAATATGATGGAGAAACACTATGATGATGCTTTCTGTATGTTTCAGATGACTTGGCTAAATCTAGGCTATGTGATTGATTATATTGTTGCAGAATAGGGTAACACTTTATTCTACAGTGTCCTTGTTAAATATGTTACTTACCATAGTAATAACAGTAAATTATGCATCATTACATGCAACTAACCCTCAACCAAACCCTAACCCTATAGTACATTAATATTACTCAGTACTTAAATATATAATTACACTGTAACAATGAAACTTTAAAATAAAGTGTAACGCAAAAATGTTATATATTATCTAATGTATATATCCAACTTTATTCACATTTACATACTCAACTATACATATAGTGAATCATAAATGTAACTATAGTCGGCCAGTTCTGTCTATAAAGTTGCATATACGGTATAAGTATATCCAACATGATCTGCATACATACAGGACACTCGTGTAAAGCATTATATGCTAATTATAAAATCTCAACTGATTGTTTATATCATATACTATACTGTCGCACAGCTCTAATCTGCTAAATGCAACTATAAGGCATGAAGATATTAAGATATTATAAACATTAACATCATCATTTTCTGAAGCTGTGTGTGTGTGAAATGTGCTGTACAAGTCAATTTGTCTTGATTTAAAGACGTGACCAGCCATAAACCTTACGCATTACATTTAGTGCAGGTCCATAAACGCTTATTACTGATGTGTTTGATGACCGGAGGGAACGGGGATATTTCTCCTGTACTTTTCCTGACCGTGTTGTGATCCAGTGGGACGTCAGATGCCAAACACTGAGGGAAATAAAAGTGCACCATCATTCACCCGACATTAGCGCCGTCCGAGAGAGAAGCACGAGTTACACCACACGTTTTCTAGAGTCATCTCTGTTCACGACTGACGAGAACATGTTTACTCTCGTCGGGTTTATGAAGCCTTGGAGGGTCGTTATCATGTCGGATCTGCTGATTCATGTTAAATCAATGTCTAATGTGTTGAGGGACTTTAATGAGCGCGAAGTGACAGAGAAATGGACACTCAGTGAGTTTGCAGAAAGAAACTAATTCACTTTTCTCTTCTTTTCTCCCCTGATGATTCAGAACTAATGAACCGGTGCTGGAGACTCAAATTTTATATTTTCCTCTGAACGTCCCTTTTGGAAGACAATATAAAGATTTAATTGGTGCCATAAATTATTGTGCAGAAATGTAGACTGGTTCACTGCAAAGTCTTGCTGTGATTAAAAATATGAAATAAACAGAGAGTGTGTTATATACACCGGTGTCGGACTGGACAGCTTCTGCACGCTTTAATGAGGCTGTGTTTGGGTGAGACCCTTGAGAAAACACTCAGTAATTAATCTTTGGAAGTTTATTTAGAACGACACCATGAACTCAAGTCGGGATGAAAGTGAAGTTGCTCTCGCCCTTTCTTCCCTGTTATGACGTACAGTCACACCAGCATTTATTCAACATTTCTCACATTATCACAGTTTATTCGCTATAGTTTAGAAAGTGGTAATAAAATATGAGCAGAACTCAGTTGATATTTGACTGGTTTTGTCCGTCCTTCTGTTAGACTGTCTCACACATGAGTTATGTTGAATATCTGTCAGCTGTTAAATTTAACTACACAATTAGATAATACCAGTTTAGCTCAACCAATCACCAAGCAATGCTTCATTGTGTTCAGTCTGTGTGTAAAAAGAGCATTAGCAATTAAAGACAAAACACTTCAGCAAAACATGATCAGCTCAAAGTGTCCCAATCATTTTTGCTCCCAAAGTTTTACTGGTAGTCTCTGTATGAAGAGTGTTTGGGTATAATATGTCACAGTTTACTTTATTTTGCTCTCCTCACTTACATTAATGAACTATAGTGTCCTGCACACACTAGTAATAAAAAATTTCTGGTGTCTGAATAATTTTTGGTTTGACTGTATATCCGAGTGAAACGCTTCTGGGATAAGAACAAATGTGGGCGGGGCTTGATTGGATGATTGTGGTTTGCTATTGGTGGATCTCATGTGAGTGACAGGTTGCCCCGCCCTCATGCCAGTGAACATGTCATCAAAGAGATGTCACTTATTCAGACTCAACATACAGTCGCATGTCACAACTGGTTACTTCTTTATTTGATCCCATATGAATTTAAAGCTTTAATTCATTGTTATTTGATTGAATTTAATTGAATCTATTGTCTGGACAGGACCTCGTGTTTTATTGGACTCTTTACGGGTGAAACGAAACCCTCATGTCACGATTCGATGCATATCACGAAACTGAACTCACCATACCATATTATTACGATACTCAAAATATGATATGAAAATGCTAAATTTGATATTACATTGTGTGTGTAAATAGTCTTGGACTTGGACAAAGCACAGGACAATAGAGACACCAGAATAACAATATTCATGATTCTGAAGCTGAAAATACTGAATTATTGTAGATGAATATGCTTGATCTCTGTCACTGACTAGATATATTTAATAATGTAGGACACTTTTACTGGGAACATCAGATATTTGTCATTATCAGGAGCCACAAATATTCCCCCATTGCATTATTATACATTATATAAAAATAAGTAAGTAATTTTTATTTTGGGTGAACTATCCATGATATTGTTGCATTTTTGTATTGCAATATTTTGTTACACCCCAGGACTCATATTTTCAGCTAAAATCATATGTGCACCCAGTAACAAGACGCTTGTACCTGTTACTCGCGTTCCCACAGTTCGAGACAGAATCAGCTTTTATGTCAAATCAACACCAAACAGAAAAAACAGATGCTTTTCATCTTTCTGTTTGGAGTCTGAAGTGAATCATATCATCTGTCTCTGTCTCACACCGCTTCTGTTCTTCTCTCAGTCATGTGTCTGTGATCGCTGTGTGTGTGTGTGTGTGTGTGTGCTGCATTAACCCACACTATCCATATGGTGTTCGCAGGATCCAGCGTCTCGCTCCCACTCGGTGTGCCGGAGATCCCGACGAACACTCGCCCGGGACGGAGCTTCGTCGCGCCTGCTTTGTGTTCAAGCTCTCGCATGTTCAGCCTTCCAGATCTGACAGAGCTTTCATCGGGATAAATGAGCTTCTGGAACATCCATCTGATGAAGAACCAATAGGAGCACGGCAAATGCTGGTGTGTGACATACATTAAAAAAGGGTGATAAACAAAAACAAGTCTCTTCTGCTCACTAAGGCTGCATTTCTTTGATTAAAAATACTGGAAAATTGTGAAATATTTTTTACTAATTAATATAGCTGTTTTCTGTGTGAATATATAGTAAAGTGTAATTTATTCCTGTGATCAAAGCTGAATTTTCAGCATCATTACTCCAGTCTTCAGTGTCACATTAAATTGATCAAAAGTGACATTAAAGACATTTATAATGTTACAAAAGATTCTATTACAAATAATTGCTGTTCTTTTAAACTTTCTATCCATCAAAGAGTCCTCAAAAATAAAATGTATCAAAGTTTCCACAAAAACATGAACTGTTTTCAACACTGATAATAATCATAAATGTTTCTTGAGCAGCAAATCATCATATTAGAAATATTTCTGAAGGATCATGTGACACTGAAGACTGGAGTAATGATGTAATGTCGTTACATCATGTAATGTAATGAAAGTAATGATGCTGAAAATTCAGCTTTGATCACAGGAATAAATTACACTTTACTGTATATTCACATAGAAAACAAGCTATTTTAAATTAAAATAATATTTCAAAATGTTTTACTGCATTTTTGGTTAAATGTTTTACACTAATTTACACTCACACTAATGTTCTCATGTTCTTCCCGTCTTTTCCAGGATGATTAATTGAGCGCCATCATGATTGCCACAGGGGGTCTTCTGCGAATATCTGCCCGGCGACAGGACTCCCTCCGCGCGAAGAACCGCGCCGAAAACAAGCGCAAGAGGAAAGCGAAGAAAAAGAGGAAGAACGAAGTGGTTGTGGTTAAAGGAAAGCTAAAGCTGTGTTCCATATCTGGACTGGTCGCTGCCATTGGGATTCTGGTGCTGCTGGTTGGCGTCGCAATGGCTGTGATGGGATACTGGCCCAAACCCAATCCGCCGTATCCGGGATTGATGAACACATCGAGCGCTCTGAGGACTTACGAGAGCCGAGAATTGGTCAATGTGAGCGTCAGATGGGATCTACTAGATAAAGTCTTCAGGAGCTATAATGGATCCAATGGGACTGCTGAGGTGCATTCGGCTAAGCTTGGAGCATTCGCTACGTTTATTAACAGATACTTGTTTTCCGACAAGCTGAAGGTGTTCGGACCTTTAATCATGGGAATCGGGATCTTCCTATTCATTTGTGCGAATGCAGTACTTCACGAAAACAGAGACAAAAAGACCAAAATCATCAATCTAAGAGACATCTACTCAACGGTGATTGACATTCATAGTTTGCGGAGCAAGGAGTCCGGGCCGCTGAACGGTTTCGTGAACTACTGCCAATCGAAAGAGAACAAATCCCCGAATAAAGTCTCCTGGCCTTCTCCAGGCTCCGGTCGACACGACTCGAGTAGCACGATCCCATCCCGACGTCTGTCGACCACAATCCCACGAGTCTCTTCTTTGGACAAACAGAGCTTTACGGACACCGTCTACAGTATCTATCAAGATCAGAAACGAATCCCACCTGAGCTCAAACAATGGGAAACCAGAACAATCGTATCAACTTCGGTCAATGCGTTCACCCTGCCAATGATGAAGCTCAACAACCGAGGAGCGTCCGAAAGAAGGGGTTCGGATAAAACGGGAGAAGTCAAGAGAGAGTTTTTGGACGCCGAGGCCATTTGTAGACGTTTGGAGGATCTGGTGGCATCTAGGACCATCACAAAGGCCAAAGTGGAACCGGCTCAAAGTCATCCGGAGCTTCCGCAGGACTCGGTGGAGGTTTATAGGAGTGTTGGAAGTTTGCAAGGAGCTCCTCGAGTTTCTTTGCAAGGATCCCAGGTTCAGTTGCTTCCACCGTGTTCTCCGGGCCGCAAAACCACAGGATCTCACCTGTCTTTAAGCGCTTTATCGGACTACTCCAGGTCTATTGATCTGGATATGTCATGTATTCCTACGGACCGGCAGGTGCGATCGAGGCGTCTCAGTTGCCCTCGACTGGAGGGTCTCGGTAGCGGAGGCTACACCAAACTCGAGGGTCTAGGCGGCGAGTCCTTCGAGTCCACGGACAATGCCATGTTTAGTCGTGGGAGTTCTGTTGAGGTTTTGGAAAAGGACCTCAATCAGACGGACCAAGAGGAGAGCGGCATGGTCAGACAATACTCAAAGAAACAAAAACTCATAATGGTTTCTCAATCGGACACTACTTTAGAGGATGTGGAAATGGACAGTGTAGAAATTTAACTCTGGGATTCGCTCTTGAGACTCTTGGCTGAGAGGAAACTAAAGGTACGGTCACATTGGGGAAATCTGTTTAGAGAATTTTCCCAAGCGAAATCCAGTCATTTCAATGGGAATCGACGCAAATGGGAATTTCCCCACATGGATTTCACATTGGTAGAGTCTAGGACCATCACATAAGCCACAAATTTCTACAGTTAAATTCTAGTTACATTTCTACTGTCCATTTGATGGTCCTCAGAAAGTAATTTCAGCAAATTTTCACAAGCGAAATCCAGTCATTTCAATGGGAATCGATGCGAATGGGAATTTCCCCACAAGGATTTCACATTGGTTGAGTCGAGGACCATCACATAAGCCACAAATTTCTACAGTTAAATTCTAGTTACATTTCTACTGTTCATTTGATGGTCCTCAGAAAGTAATTTCAGCGAATTTTCCCAAGCGAAATCCAGTCATTTCAATGGGAATCGATGCGAATGGGAATTTCCCCACAAGGATTTCACATTGGTTGAGTCGAGGACCATCACAAAGGCCAAAGTGCAACCCTCATAAAGGCTAATTCAATTTCTACAGTTAAATTCTAGTTACATTTCTACTCTGTCCATTTGATGGTCCTTCAGAAAGTAATTTCAGCAAATTTTCACAAGCGAAATCCAGTCATTTCAATAGGAATCGACGGGATTGGGAATTTCCCCACATGGATTTCGCATTGGTAGAGTGATGTATGAATAACAGCTCACACAAGAAACTCCTTTAAACTAATTATCTTTTCTGATGGTCAGATCGTTGCAAAATCTGCATGGGGAAATGTTTCGCCCTCACGTGGATTCCTATTGAAATGGCCGGATTTCGCTTGTGTAAATTCGCTAAACAACGCTAAATGCTACCGCACCTTAAAAGTAATTTCAGTGACATTACGAGCAGTGATGGTCTTCATAAAGTACTCAAAAGAGAGCAAACGTTGCCTGAAATGTTAATATGTTAGACCCAAAGGTCAGTGTTTAATACTGTTTCCTCAAGGAACTACAAGCAAAAACCAGATGGGAAGTCTCAGACTTTCAGCATGATAGCACAGCTATGCTCCACTAGATTAAAAAATTTCCTTTATACTTCCAGTAGTAGAATATTCGTGGATGTTTAGTTTATCGGTGAAGTTTGGCTGTCTGAGCAGCATGTTTTATACTGTCGTCTACTTGCACTTTTTTTAACCACCAAATTACTGATTATTTTTAGAAATTGACTTGATAGCAATATCTCATTTGAAATGTTCCCTGCTTGTGTGGGAAATATTTATGTTTGCATTTTTGAGATGTTGACTTACACTTGTATGCTCTCAGTTTTTACTTTGTATAAATTTTTTTTTTGGACTTAAATGAACTCAAACGAACCTTGAGTCAAATCCAGACGTTAGTTAGCAAGCACAGTGGTTCATGTAGTTCAGTACTGTCTAAAATGTAGTATCCATTACGGTATATTTAAAATATCATGAGACGCTAGAGTTTTGGGGTCAATTAATGAAAGATTAATCAACAGTGTCTCTTTAAAGCGGGCCGAGGGAAGCATTAATGCTGCGTTCCATCCAAAAGCAGATGTTTGAATGAGAAAAAAAAATTAAGTAACCTCTGAGGAAACAAGAGTTAAAACTGATGGTTTTTAATGACTAATTTGGTACTAGAGTGTTTGTGTGATCTGAAACAGGTCCGTTGAACATGCACTGACTAACAAACACAGAGCACATACTATTACTGGTAACAGTTTGGATTGGAATTTCAAGTGTTGTTCTATTTTGATTGAAACTTCAAGTGTTGTTCTATTTCGATTGGAATTTCAAGTGTTGTTCTATTTCAATTGGAACCTCAAGTGTTGTTCTATTTTGATTAGAACTTCAAGTGTTGTTCTATTTCGATTGGAACTTCAGGTGTTGTTCTATTTTGATTAGTATTTTGATTAGAACTTCAAGTGTTGTTCTATTTTGATTAGAACTTCAAGTGTTGTTCTATTTCGATTGGAACTTCAAGTGTTGTTCTATTTTGATTAGAACTTCAAGTGTTGTTCTATTTCGATTGGAACTTCAAGTGTTGTTCTATTTTGATTAGAACTTTGAGTGTTGTTCTATTTCGATTGGAACTTCAGGTGTTGTTCTATTTTGATTAGTATTTTGATTAGAACTTCGTGTTGTTCTATTTTGATTAGAACTTCAAGTGTTGTTCTATTTTGATTGGAACTTCAAGTGTTGTTCTATTTTGATTAGAACTTCAAGTGTTGTTCTATTTCGATTGGAACTTCAAGTGTTGTTCTATTTTGATTAGAACTTCAAGTGTTGTTCTATTTCGATTGGAACTTTGAGTGTTGTTCTATTTCGATTGGAACTTTGAGTGTTCTATTTCGATTGGAACTTTGAGTGTTGTTCTATTTCGATTGGAACTTTGAGTGTTGTTCTATTTCGATTGGAACTTTGAGTGTTGTTCTATTTCGATTGGAACTTTGAGTGTTCTATTTCGATTGGAACTTTGAGTGTTGTTCTATTTCGATTGGAACTTTGAGTGTTGTTCTATTTCGATTGGAACTTTGAGTGTTGTTCTATTTCGATTGGAACTTCAAGTGTTGTTCTATTTCGATTGGAACTGTAAGTGTTGTTCTATTTTGATTAGAACTTCAAGTGCTGTTCTATTTCGATTGGAACTTTGAGTGTTGTTCTATTTCGATAGAAATATGTATATATTAAAAATATATATATAGAAATATGA
>NC_140228.1:780000-810000 GCF_951802725.1 Rutilus rutilus
CCCTGCCAGGTTTTTTTTTTTTAAGTTACCAGACAGTTTTTTCTCCATTATTTTCACTAAACTTTCATGCCCTCAGAATATCTGAACATGCAATATATCAAAAAGAACAAAGCATCTGCTTCTAAACAACAACAAAACGTTTTATTATAACTTCATGCATTTTTTCCCCAACACTTAAATGTGGGTAAGTTTCATAAAAAATAGCATTTTAAACAAAAAGCTGAGAAAATAGCGTTTTTGTCAAAGAGTACATGTGTATATAAGCTTGTTTCTGCTTCTTCTTCTTCTGCATAACAGCGCCACCTGCCGTTCAACAGTGAAACACGTGTTGCCGGAATATTCCGTCAATGGCGGGAAAAGAGTTCAGTTATAAAAAATGATGTTATTTTAGAATGTTCAAACCGTCCTTTTTTAAATGCTTTAAAAAGTGTTCTACTGTAAGGAAACATTCCATTCTTCACACATTATGTGAATGTTACTTTTGAATATTCTATGAACATCCCGAAACTAAAAAAACATTAGACGAACTTAAACGTTTCGGGAAAAAGTTCCATGAACGATATATAAATGTGCAAACGTTTTGAGAACATTAGACCAGATAACTTTGTAAAGAACGTTCTGTTAACATCACTGGCAGAACGTTTGTTCACACTGAAGGTAATAAATATGCACTCATATACATCTCATTAATCAGAGATCAATATTCATTAATTGTGAGACGGTTTCAGACTTACTGACTAATTTATTCATGCATACTAATGAGTGTTTGAGCATAATTGATTCTCAAGACGGTTTTTGTCAGACTGAGCCAGACAAACACTGATCTGATATTTCATCTGCATGAGTGTTGAATAATAATATTCATATGATTCTGATCTCTAGGGAAGTTTTCACTGTCAGTTATGAAAGACTCTCAAAGGAATATGAAAGTTTGCGCCTGTTTTGCCGCTCTAAACTTTGCAATAAACACGTTGAAATGGCACTATAAACATTATTTATTTAAATATGTTAAAGTAGACTTTTATTAAGGAAATAAAGGAGTGAAACATTACTCACCCTCTGCTTTAAAACAAACACTGGGTTGTTAGCCGCTAAAATGCAGATTCATCACGTGACAACTTCTACGCCAATGAGATCTGCAGAGACGTAAGTTTGATTTATTAATTTATTTACAAAATAATTCAAAATGTATTTAAATACCTACATTATATTCACATTCACTACACCCATGCTTTGAATTAAAATGTAGTGTGTTTTTCATTTTTAATGTGGTGCGGCTGTGCTCGTCTCTGACCACTAGAGGGCGACATAGTTCTACTTTCTGCATAATTGATGATGATGATGATGATGAAGCAAAGTGATTTTCTACAGTTCTGCATTTCTGTATTGATTTGTGCTGAAAAATATGATTACATGCTTTATAAAACAAATTAGGCTACAATTGAGTTAGAGTTGCATAAAACGCCCTGACTGATCAATCGTAATGCTTTTAAGTCTGGAATTGATCAGTTTGTGCCTGGTTTTTTCCTTTCAGCTGTATAATCCAGTTTGAGTTCTGTAAACCTGCCCAGCACAGACCAGAGGAGCCGCATGTTTAAACATCTACAATTCCCAAACCGAACGGCCTGCAAATGAGCTCTGATGAATTAATTTCAGTAGAATTAGCGACTCAGCAATCCTCTGGAAAGGGTTTTGGGTTATTTGGCAGATTAATCAGGGTTTTGGGATGCTGTTTTTCCACAGTTAAACCTGTGTTTCAGTGCCAGATCCCGCCTGAAGGGAGAGTAAGGTGAGAATAAAGCAGTGTGAGATGTTGTCGTGTTTCTGTAGAGCTGATCTCATGCTGCATTGACCATCTGAGCCAAAAACGCATCGGTCAGCAACTTTACTCTGTCTTTTTTAAGCATCTGGAGCAGGGTTATTAATATTATAGATAAAGGCGTTATATGTATAACATATAGAACTGAGAAAACCGTGTTATTAGCGACACCAGTGGCCGTTAACTGAACTGCAGCAGTAACTAATTGCTCGTGCACACTGACTTAATCTTGTTTTACAGTATATGGACGTAATAGACCCTGATTCAGGATCCTAACAGAATAAACACACAACAACAATGAGAAACCAGCAGTTCAGAAAACTTCTGATCATATGATGTGAATATGTTAGGACCAGCTCTGAGCTTCATCGGCATCATGTGACACATGAGGTAATTATAGCCTAATTACGCTGTTATGATAGCGTGATTCGAGTATTTGAGACGAATATGTAAATCTGGGACTATAGTTTGAATGAGTCCCTTTTGTTTGGATGACTCGTTGATATTACCAGCAGAATGGCATTGGATTGAAGAGAGGCTTTCGAGCGCGTAACCGTCACATCCGTTTCATTTTCCCGGCAAAACCGTCCCGATAACTTCACATACAAATAAGTCAGGCTTTCATAGACAAGGAAATTATTTGTAAGTTTTTGGCAATAAAAAAGCTATTAATACATGAAAATTCTTACATATATTCTAGTATTGGGCAACTATTAATCGCATCCAAAATAAAAGTTTGTGTTTACATAATATATGTGTGTGTAGGCTACTGTGTATAATTATTTTGTATATATAAATACACACATATGCATATATATATTTAAGAAAAATGTGTTATTTGTATATAAAATATTTATATTTATATATAATATAAATTTTATATAAATATATATATACAGTATATACATGCAATTTGCAATATACTCAGTTTGCACTGTTTACTGTTTTTCACTGTTTATTGTGGCTATTGTGTTATAAGTTAAGTTAATGTTATTTAAATTTTATTTTAATAGGTTTAATGTATGTTTCATTTATGTATGTTTTCGTATGCTACTGGATACTTGAATTTCCCTCGGGATAAATAAAGTATCTATCTATCTATCTATCTATCTATCTAAATATTTCTCAAATATGTACATACATGTGTATGTGTGTGTGTTTATATATACAAAATAATTATACACAGTACACACACACACATATTATGTAAACACAAACTTTTATTTTGGATGCGATTAATCGTTGCCCAGCAGTAATATATTCCCTTTAACCTGATGTCGGCCTACATAAATAACTAAAACTAAAGTAAAAATTAATAAAAACTAAATATACATAAAAAAAACAACTATTAAAAATGACAAAACCACAACAAAACTACATTTAAAATGAAAACTGAAAAAAATAAAAATAATAATATATATAATATAATATATATATATATATATATATATATGGTTCAAAATATTAATAAAAACTATAATAGCATCTAAAATGATAATAACCCAGACAGCAACATAGATCCGGCCCACCTCCGTTACGCATGCGTGTACTCCACATGTTCCAGATGTGGCCGACACTGGGTTTCTGTCTGGGAACATTGATCTTGCATTACTCTACATGTCTTTATTTCACTCAGGATGGTCGTATGTGTTTCGCTGGAGCTCTTCTGGAAAGCGTGATGTTAATAAACTCATCATCCACTCAAAGGGAATTATACATTTGAAGAAAGCCAGCATCTGCATTATGCATGTCTGAAGTGCTTCAGATCATCAGAGGCCCGAGGACACATTTCCACGCTGTCAGATGAAGAGATCAGATCAGCTGACGGCACCTGAGCGACTCAGACCTGCATTAAAGCATTAAGGGCTCGAGCCGGGAGCTTTTCAGAGCCGTTGCATCAGATTCTGAGTTTATTGATCTCACTGAGACTCATTCAGCTGGAAGGGGCTCGACTGGCCACTCAGATTAACGAAAAATTAGATTGTACTCGTTACATATTATACCACGACAAAAAAATTGGTGTAGAAACTATCACAAAATCACAAATAATTACAAATAAATGGCAAGTAACATTAAATTAAACATGACATTTTGAAGTAGAAAAACTGAAATATCTCTTTATCACAAGAGCTGGAATCACTCACTCAGAAATCTCTGGTAAATTTAACAAAAATACCCTCGCCTTGAATCTTCATCAGCTTGATGTTTTCTGATAGAGCAGATGTTGTTATTAATCTGAGTCTGACTGACAGCAGTGCGAGCCAATCAGGATGCGCTGTGGCGAGGCTCATTAGCATAAGTGGGTGTGGTCATTTGTCTGCCGCTGAACATCTTTCTCTCAGCACCGAAGCTCCTCTTCATCTTCATCTCCATCTGATCTTCATCTTCACAGTTTCTGGATTATTGCATCAGGAGGAGTTGAAGGAGTAAAAGTGAATAAATAAAAGGTACGAGTGTTTCTCTCTTTTCTGTTGTGATGTATAGAAACACATCAGTGTGTGTCTGGTGTTTGTGTTTATGATGCGCGTTGCGGCTGTTTGTCGTTACTGAGGGATTTAGTTAGTTCTGCTGAACACACACACACACACACACACACACAGCTGAAGAGCTTCATTAATGAACGTGTTCATTCACATTAGCGGCTCTACTTGCTGTTTAATACTCTATTCTATCTCCGTGTTTCTCTGTGTGTTCTGCTGAACGCGTGTGTTGATGGTTATTTATATCTGTAACTGAATCCATGAGAATATTAAATGACAGATTCCATGCAGACAGGAATGTTGTGCGCGCGCCCGACACCACAGATGGTCCCGCGCGCCTCCAGAACGCGCATCAACAGTCCAGAACCGAGCCGAGTCTGATTCTATTGTGTTTATAGTGTCAATAAATCATATGCTGTCATATTTCTCTCTTCTCTGTCGACTCATCTGGACCTGGACTGTGATGTGGACTCGGCCTGGATGTGTCCTAACGGTGAGTTTATGTGTTTTATTCTGCCTACAAGTCAAAAGATCATCATCTCTGCTTGTGTTTGCAGCCAAATATAGATCATAAGTCTGATAGATCTCTTCAGCAAATCAAAGCTTTACAAGGAACACAGCTAACACAAATATATTCAAAGAACGTTCTTGTTAAGTTTCGAAAACCTGATTTTTTCTGAACATAATTTTCTTTTGGTTATGTGAACATTAGAGAAAACATGGGGAAATTCTGTTATCATTCTGCAAACACTATGGGAATGTTATTTTTTATTGTATTATATTGTATGTCTTTATTGTCCACCAATGTGAAGAATTGTCTTTGGCTCACCAGCACATAATATAACTGTACAAGCAGTAGTACAGAAAAAACAAGAACAAAAACACAGACTTATTCACATTACATAGATATAATAATACAGTTCATGCCACTGTCATTTGGTTTATCGCTTGTGGAGTTGAGAATTTTAATAGCGTTTGAAATAATAATTGTATCATTCTGCAAACGTTAACAGAATGTTACTTTTTATAATTTCACAAACATTAATAGAACGTTACTTTTTATCATTCTGCAAACATTAATAGAACGTTACTTTTTATCATTCTGCAAACATTAATGGAACGTTACTTTTTATCATCCTGCAAACATTAACAGAACGTTACTTTTTATCATTCTGCAAACATTAATGGAACGTTACTTTTTATCATTCTACAAACATTAATAGAACGTTACTTTTTATCATTCTGCAAACATTAATAGAACGTTACTTTTTATCATCCTGCAAACATTAATGGAACGTTACTTTTTATCATCCTACAAACATTAATGGAACGTTACTTTTTATCATTCTGCAAACATTAATAGAACGTTACTTTTTATCATTCTGCAAACATTAATAGAACGTTACTTTTTATCATTCTGCAAACATTAATAGAACGTTACTTTTTATCATTCTGCAAACATTAATAGAACGTTACTTTTTTATCATTCTGCAAACATTAATGGAACGTTACTTTTTATCATTCTACAAACATTAATGGAATGTTACTTTTTATCATTCTGCAAACATTAATAGAACGTTACTTTTTATCATTCTGCAAACATTAATAGAACGTTACTTTTTATCATTCTGCAAACATTAATAGAACGTTACTTTTTATCATTCTGCAAACATTAATGGAACGTTACTTTTTATCATTCTGCAAACATTAATAGAACGTTACTTTTTATCATTCTGCAAACATTAATAGAACGTTACTTTTTATCATTCTGCAAACATTAATAGAACGTTACTTTTTATCATTCTGCAAACATTAATAGAACGTTACTTTTTATCATTCTGCAAACATTAATAGAACGTTACTTTTTATCATTCTGCAAACATTAATAGAACGTTACTTTTTATCATTCTGCAAACATTAATGGAACGTTACTTTTTATCATCCTGCAAACATTAACAGAACGTTACTTTTTATCATCCTGCAAACATTAACGGAACGTTACTTTTTATCATTCTACAAACATTAATAGAACATTACTTTTTATCATTCTGCAAACATTAATCGAACGTTACTTTTTATCATCCTGCAAACATTAATGGAACGTTACTTTTTATCATCCTACAAACATTAATGGAACGTTACTTTTTATCATTCTGCAAACATTAATAGAACGTTACTTTTTATCATTCTGCAAACATTAATAGAACGTTACTTTTTATCATTCTGCAAACATTAATAGAACGTTACTTTTTATCATTCTGCAAACATTAATAGAACGTTACTTTTTTATCATTCTGCAAACATTAATGGAACGTTACTTTTTATCATTCTGCAAACATTAATAGAACGTTACTTTTTATCATTCTACAAACATTAATAGAACGTTACTTTTTATCATTCTGCAAACATTAATAGAACGTTACTTTTTATCATTCTGCAAACATTAATAGAACGTTACTTTTTATCATTCTGCAAACATTAATGGAACGTTACTTTTTATCATTCTGCAAACATTAATGGAACGTTACTTTTTATCATTCTGCAAACATTGAGTGTTACGTCTGAATATTACTAAAGACCAGCTCACTTTGCACGAAGGTTCTCCTAATGCTACTGGAGAACGTTCCCTGTCCGCTGGGAATAAACAGATGCAGTTCAAACATCTGGGCTTGTCCTGATGTTAACCTCTCTGACTGAGATTTAATCTGCTGATCTGCTCTGGATTAAAATCCACAAACGCTCCAGTTTTACAACGCAGAGAGATTAACAAGAGAAGTGTGTGAGCGTCTCTCTAGCTGTCTGAGTTCTTGTTTTCTTTGGGTTCCCCTGAAGACCTGCAGCTCCGGCGCCAGACACTTCAGCCATATAATCAGTATTGATCGTGTATTATAACTCAGAGTCTGTTCTTCAGTCCAGAGCTCCATTATGCTGATGAGTAGAAGCTTCTGGATGCATTTATTGCATAAATGATAGAAGAATCTGAGCATCTTCCAGCTCACTGTGAGATTGACCCGTCTGTTTTACTCGTCTGACAAGCTTTACTGAACATCTCTCGTGATGAACTGGAGATTTCTGCTCATTGCACACAGATCGAGGCTCAGTGCGAATGTGAGCTGCTCCATGTTCATGTTAATGCTTTTCAAATCATCTCTGAGCTTCTGAATGTCCTGCAGTGAAGTGTGTGATTGGATGATTGTGATGTTCGCTGTGTTTCCACATGATCACAGCGCTGGGATTCATTGACTGATAATGAGACTCGTGTGTGTGAATCTTCTTCCAGAGGTTTCAGTACGATGAAAAGCTGGAGGAGGAATGTCATATATATATATATATTCAGCTCTTATTGCACATCTGTCTTGTTTTTTTTCATACTGTATGTTCAAATATCAATTTTCCTTGTAAAGGAATGCAAAGCTTTCTACTTTTCCAAATTAATTCTTAATCTTTCTGGGTTTATGACTTAAGCTGGAATTGATGAAGCTTCCTGAACTTCCCAGAAATGTTGTTTTAGTATCATTAATATACTATTGTAATATTTTGAGTTAGGTTTTATTGTTATATTTTCTGCCTTCATTTTAATCTGAGTTAACCCTTCAGTAATTTAGTGTTTTTCATTTTTTATTAGTTTATTAGCTTTAACTAAAATTAAAATGAAGGCTTAGTAATGTGTGTATGTATACACACACACACACACACACACATATATATATTAGTTGCAAAGTCAATTAGTTTTAATACATTTTAGTTCAAATTTGAGCAATTTTGTTCATATATATATATATATATATATATATATATTACAGTTTATATATATAAACTTATGATTTTGTTTATTTTAGTATATATATTTATTTTTTGTAATTTTAGTTCTTTATCTTAAACTACACAAAAATTAGAAGTGTCTTGTTGAAGTTTTAAGTTTAAGTTTTACTAATATATAAAAATTATTTTATAAAATTATTAATTGATTAATTTGACTTTTTTTCAAAAAATATTTATACTTAATATTTATACAAACATTTTATGTTTTTATTCAATACTTCTCAATTTTATTTCAGTAAAACTTCTTTATTTTAATTAACATAAATATATATACATATAAATATATACACTGTCCTGAAGTGTATCTGCGATCGCTGGTGTTCAGAGGTTTAGTCGTGAGGACTGGATTACAGACAGAGCCGTGATGTGTGTGTGTGTGTGTGTGTGCGTGTGCGTGTGCGTGTGTGCGTGTGTGTGTGTGTGCGTGTGTGTGTGTGTGTGTGTGTGTGTGTGTGTGTGTGTGCGTGCGTGCGTGTGTGTGTGTGTGCGTGCGTGTGTGTGTGTGTGTGTGTGTGTGTGTGTGTGTGTGCGTATGTGTGTGTGTGTGTGTGTGTGTGTGTGTGTGTGTGTGTGTGTGTTTGCTGGAGCGTTTGGGTCAGCGTGAGGCCGAATCTCTCGTCTGACGCTGTGAGAATCTCACGGGTTGATAACTCTGACTGTAGGGGACAGAAATAAACTGTGAGTTCGAGAAGTGTGTGGGTTGTTCTGTGTAAAATCATTCTCTTTCGACAGTCATTACTGTGTGAAACACACACACACACACACACACACACTCTCGCAGTGCAGCTGCACATGTTTATATTCATCAGTTTCTGAGATCTGACCTCTGGTTTTCCCTGTAGACGATGTGCATCTGAGCTCAGGCTCTCATCTGGTGTGTTCAGAGAATAAAGCTCGACTCGTTCGTGTGTGTTGTCCTCCTGATGCTCCAGGTTCAACACTAGCGTTAAGATCTGTGTGTCATCTGAGACGCGCGTCTGTTTACTCCTGGAAATCATTCTGACCGGTCCTTCGGTCTAAACGAACAAACAAACAAACAAACATGAATGTCATGCAGTAATTCTCTTATAATGGAAGAGTTTAGGGAAAGCTGTTCCTGTTTATAAGCAGATATATGAAGCTTTTGCTGTGGAGAATCCAGCTTTTAATGTAGTTTATGTGTCTATGTGGTGTTTTTAATCTGCTTTAAGACAAAGCATGTGTAAGTTCATAAGTCGACACCATTGCTGAGTATTTCCTCCTTAAAACTGCAGTGAACCAAAGACAGTCTCAAAAACACGCTTTGAAATCGCTGGTGTTTCTGACGTCACAAACTACCTTGTAACCAATCAGATCAACGTGTGATCGTCAACCAGTGGATCTCTGAGCTGAGTGAGTGAGTGGAGGCGGGGCTCATTTGCATATTCATAGAACTGCGCATACTAAATGAGGCAAGGGTGTCGAGTTACATTCAAGATATTATAAGAGGAAAACGTTTAAATATGTAATTTTAATGATCAAAGATGAGTTTTAAGAGATACAGTTATTGTCTACAGGGCGACTTTAATCACTTTAATTATTCAGCAAAATATGTAATTTGAGGTGTAATCTTTGTGAGTTGGAACTACTGAAATACTGAAAGCTAATAAGTGATTATTTGACACTGGTCTGCCATGCTAAAACCTAGTGTGTTTACGTCTCAAATCTCAATACTATTTTATAAACAATACAAAAATGTGACTATAATTAATAATTAAACTATTTTGTGTGCTTTTTTAGGCACAAAAATGATCATTCTGTCATCATTTACTCATGTTGATTCAAGGCTGTTTGCTTTTCATTCTTCCGAACACCAAAGAAGATATTTTGAGAAATGTCTCCATACAATGGAAGTCAATGGGGTCCAAAGTTGTTTGTCCTCAACGCTCTTCAAAACATCTCCTTTTGGGTTTTATTGATGTGTTCCTGTGATCTTGATTAGTTTGGAGTGATTGACAGGAGTTGAACTCGTCACAGATGCTGTCATTCAACTAACCTTGGATTATATACTGTGTGTAACTCCATCAGTACCCAGAATGCCGTGCAGTGAAGGACATGCATGATGGGTAATGTATGTTTATGATCAGAGGTGTTTTGATGGTTTGATCAGAAGCACATGTCTGTGAACGCAAGCACTGATGCGCTTAGAGTCCAGCCAGAGATTAGAGCGTTTGCAGCACGTCAGTAATCCGTCTGGATCACATCTGATCTGAGCGCTTGTGACGGCAAACACACATTTACACACACTGTTCATGTCTTGACCCAGTTGATCGAGTGTACACTGCAACAGAGACCGACTAGATTGGTGTTTTCCTGTGGCGAACTCACCACTGCACTGCTGGAGTCCTCTGGGTGGTTGCTAGGGTGTTGCTATGGTGTTCTAGGTGGTTGCCAGGGCATTGCTATGGAGTTCTGGCTCATTGCTAGGGTGTTCTGAGTGGTTGCTAGGGTGTTCTAAGAACACCACAAACACAGTACAATCGACATGGGAAAATCTCAGAGTAAAACTGGGAGCTGTGAAAAATATGATACAAGTTTATGTATGAAGTTTATCTATGTGTATCATAGTTTTACTCTTTTAATTCCTTTTACAACTGTTTTAATTTTCCTTGCTTTCATTTTGTGATTATTTTAATTCCTTTCTGTGTAAAGCACTTTGAGTTACCATAGTGTATGAAGTGTGTAACTTGCCTTGCCGTGTTCTGAATGGTTTCTAGGTGGTTGCCAAGGTGTTGCTATGGTGTTCTGGGTGGTTACCAAGGCGTTGTTATGGAGGTCTTGCTCATTGCTAGGGTGTTCTGAGTGGTTTCTAGATGGTTGCTAGGGTGTTCTGAATGGTTTCTAGGTTGTTGCCAGGGTGTTGCTATGGTGTTCTGGGTGGTTGCCAGGGCATTGCTATGGAGATCTTGCTCATTGCTGGGGTGTTCTGAGTGGTTTCTAGATGGTTGCTAGGGTGTTCTGAATGGTTTCTAGGTGGTTGCCAGGGTGTTGCTATGGTGTTCTGGGTGGTCACCAGGGTGTTCTGAATCATTTCTGGGTAGTTGCCAGGGCGTTGCTATGGAGTTCTGGTTCATTGCTAGGGGATTCTGAGTGGTTTCTAGATGGTTGCTGGGGTGTTCTGAATGGTTTCTAGGTGGTTGCCAAGGTGTTACTATGATGTTCTGGGTGGTCATCAGGGTGTTCTGAATCGTTTCTGGGTGGTTGCCAGGGCGTTGCTATGGAGTTCTGGTTCATTGCTAGGGTGTTCTGAATGGTTTCTAGGTGGTTGCTAGGGTGTTGCTAGGTGATTGTACTGGCCCAAGCCCCGTCCAGCCCTCACTGCAAGAGCTTTTGTTTTTCATTTAAATGTGTTTACTCTATTCTAGTGCTCTTCTTTTCTGCTCTGCCTGATGTTTGATTGTGAGTAATTTCTGCATCTTCATCATCATAAAACAGAATCTCAGTGATAATGGCTGTTAGTAAAGAAGACTCAACATATAGAGCTTATGCTCGTGACTCAGATGAAGGACGAGACGTCAGATCTCTCAGCATTACTCTTCTTCTTCTCAGAGCTGTTGTGTCTCAGTGTTGTGTTTGTTAGAAGCTCGAGAGTTCGAGACGCTCCCGATTACACACCGATCAACCCGCCTGACATCCACAAACCAGCCAAGCAGCAAATGAGTTTACACACACACACACACACACACACACACACACACACACACACACACACACACACACACACACACACATACCATACTCACACTCTCTCTCTGGTGTTCAGAAGATTATCAGAGAATGAAGATTACGGGTGTAACGATTCCCTCATATCCCGATACTGAACTCACGAAACTATATTATTGCGATACTCAAAGACATATGATAAATTAACTTAACTTTGTTAAATAAAAATTAACTGTTGATTAAAGTGCTAAATTTGATATTACATTGTGTGTGTAAATGAATAGTCTTGGACTTGGTGCTGAAACCCAAAGCACAGGACAATAGAGACACCAGAATAACAATATTCATGATTCTGAAGCTGAAAATACTGAATTATTGTAGATGAATATGCTTGATCTCTGTCACTGACTAGATATATTTAATAATGTAGGACACTTTTACTGGGAACATCAGATATTTGATATATCATTATCAGGAGCCACAAATATTCCCACATTACATTATTATACATTATATTCAACATTATATATATTTAATGTAGTTCTGACACTAAAACTCTGAAAACATGAGTTTTTTCTCACACAGTAATTTTTATTTTGTGTGAACTATCCATGATACATATTATTGCATTTTTGTATTGTGATATATTGTGACACTATATACTGTTACACCCCTAATGTAGATGCATTAATGAAACAGCAGCCAATCAGAGTGACGTTTGACGTGTGATTGACAGCTGGCCTGAACTCGTCGTCTGTGATGCGCTTCTGCTCTGTCAGACTGATGCTGTGTGTGTCCTTGTGCAGATGCATGATGGGAAGGCAGGACTCATCTACATGCACATCAGACCCTCTGCCATTAAAGGAGCAGCAGGGAGACGTGTGTGTGTGTGTGTGTGTGTGTGTGTGTGTGTGTGTGTGTGTTGAACGCTCTTCTGAGGATCACAGACGGATGCAGATGGCAGAAATCACAGCTTGTGGTAAACCCGTGTGTTTAAAGTGACACATGGTCACATGACACATGTATCAAGGCTGAATTATGTTGTTACCTCGGATGGTAATCTTGAATCAGAATATCTTTCCCTCTCTCTTCATCTCTTCTCTTCTCTGATGACGAGGGCGGGGCAACCTGTCACTCACATGAGATCCACCAATAGCAAACCACAACCATCCAATCAATTCCCCACAGACACAATCAAGCCCCGCCCACATTTGTTCCTGTTCCAGAAGCGTTTCATTCGGATTTATGGAACAATAGGAAAGAAAAGACTAGTGCAAATATCATTTCATGTGACTTTGGCTTTGGCTGCGTCCGAAATTACAGAAGTATGTTCGGTAACACTTTATTTTACAGTGTCCTTGTTACATATGTACTTACCATAGTAATAACAGTAAATTATGCAAAATTACATGCAACTAACCCTCAACCAAACCCTAATCCTACCCTAACTCTATAGTAAGTACATGTAGTTAATTAATATTACTCAGTAGCCTACTGAAATATATAATTACACTGTAAGGGTTACACTTTATTTTAAGGTTTCATTGTTACAGTGTAATTATACATTTAGGGTTAGGGTAGGATTAGGGTTTGGTTGGTCCTAAAGATATCACAAACGTGTTATTGTTGCCTACTATAAAAAAAAAAATTATAATGTATTTTTTTACGTTCGTGTATTTCAGTGTGTGTGTGTGTGTGTGTGTGTGCGTGCGCGTGTGTGATAAATACAGTGAGCTATAGATATTAGTGATGAGTCAGCACACTGGTTTAACCCTGTGTGTTCTGCACTGCTCTGAACTCGACCGACACACATACACACACACACACACCAGACCGACACTAGTGACCGGAGCTTCAGGACACGGGTGAGTTTACACGCATTTACTACAGGAGGATCAGCCTCTAGTGCCTAAATAAAGCTGTTCGAGTGTGTGATGCGCAGTACGGGAGTGTGTGTGTGTGTGTGTGTGTGTGCAGTCAGTCTGTCGTCTCGCGCACCGGGAAGCAGCAGCATCATCATCAGAGCCGGTAAACACCCGTTCATCCTTCAGTCTCGTGTGTGTGTGTGTGTGCGTGCAATGGGAGTAACACCACAGCTGCATCATTTATGTGTGTGTGTGTGTGTGTGTGTGTGTGTGTGTGTCCTTAATCATTAAGCAGAACTCATAGAAATAGATTTATAAGTGTGTGGAATTTGATTGACAGTCATCATGATGACACACAAGCGCGTGCCTGTCATTGAATCCCTCGCGCGCGCTCTCCTCGTCTATATGACTGTATGTGATGCATCTGTATGTTGTGCATCTGCGGGTTTCGTGGTCACATGATGTGAGTTTATGAACTTCGCTGGTACCGGTTTCATTTTTGTGGTTCTGCAATGCGGTGGGTGTGGCCTGCGCGTGCACGCGAAATGCCGGCGTGATGTCACTCGCGGCCGTGATGACGCGATGAAGCCCGCAGAACTTACAGTGTGTGTGTGTGTGTGCGAGGTGAGAAATACACTGACAGGAATGATGTTTATTTAGCAAAATTCGGATGTCATAACATCACAAGCAGGTCAAATACGATCTGAAAAATACAGTTATTGATGATAGAAATTCCACTTGCATTCCTTTAGGATTTCTTTGGGAAGAGAACTGATGATTAATATTCATGTGAATTTTTTATTTATATGCAGAAATGCAGGGTGTATAAAATGGCATAAAAGTACAGCATTGACAGTCAACAACTGTGTAATGTCTACTCTTATTATTAATAATCAATAGGACATTATTAGCCATAACCAGCATCATCATAACTCATCTACAGTGGATTGATGTGTATTGTTTTCATCAAACTCACTGAAGGCGGCTGCTGACACGTCATTTATTCAGTTAAGCAGACATAATGAATGTTGGCATTGATTACAGCTCATGCTCAGCTCATTTATTGTTTTAACGTGCATAGAAACGCTGCAGATCTAAAGGTCAGTTTGTGGGATTTGATGTTCATTGTTCCTGCACTATGAGATTTCAATCTCAGAAAGC
The DNA here is from genome assembly GCF_951802725.1 of Rutilus rutilus. Lineage (NCBI taxonomy): Eukaryota > Metazoa > Chordata > Actinopteri > Cypriniformes > Leuciscidae > Rutilus > Rutilus rutilus. The sequence continues at coordinate 794,829 of NC_140228.1, forward strand.
TCGTACGGTGACAGCCGTACAAATGTTTGTCTGTCCCTCGTTTAGCAGACGTCTCGTGAGATCAGACGGAAGAACAGCTTCTATTTCTGACTGTAATTCAGAGCGCCGCTCAACTCGGCCTAGATTCAGGGATTGTTCTGGTTCTCGTCGCTCTTATCGGACAGTTCTGTGTTCAGGAACAAAAGGACTTTATACATTAATGTGAATTATTTCACATATCTCATCCCAAAATCAAAAGGAAAAATACAAAAAATTTTTTTTATAAAGAAAATGAGTATCCTATTTTAATTCCATTAATTATTATTATATTTCTTTTGCATTTTATATTCATTACATTATTCATTATGAATGTTCATGTTATACAACCACCCAGTAACACACTAAAAACCACTCAGGGCACCCTAGCAACTGCATAGCAACACCCTAGCAATCACCTAGGAACACCCTACTAAAATCCATGCAGAACACCTTAGCAGCTACATAGCAACACCCTAGCAACCACCTAGGAACACACAAAAATTACTCAGAACACTTTAGCAACTGCATAGCAACACCCTAGCAATCACCTAGAAACACCCTACTAAGATCAATGCCGAACACCTTAGCAGCTGTATAACAACACCATGGCAACCTCCTAGGAACACACTCAAATTACCCAGAACACCTTATCAGCTGTATAGCAACACCCTAGCAACCACACAGTAACACCCTACTAAAATATATGCAGAAGACCTTAGCAGCTACATAGCAACACCCTAGCAACCACCTAGGAACACACCTAAATTACTCAGAACACCATAGCAACTGCATAGCAACACCCTAGAAATCACCTAGGAACACCCAACTAAAAACCATGCAGAACACCTCAGAAACTGCTTAGCAACACCCTAGCAACCACCTAGGAACACATTCAAATGGATCAGAGCACCTTAGAAACTGCATAGCAACACCCTTTGCAAGCACCTAGGAACACACCAAAAAAATTACTCAAACACCTTAGCAACTGCGTAGGAAAACCCTAGCAACACACTAAAACCACTCAGAACACCCTAGCAACCGCATACTGTGATACATCTAGATGTTTTAACTTTACATTTATAATTGTCGTTATTAATGGTGATTCAAATTATGTTCTTGTTACTGCAATACAATGTTTTTTTAAATTGATATTCACATGAATTAAAATCAGTACAACAAATACTGCCAAAATATTTATAAAAAAATATATACTTTTATAACTTTATAAATAATATTTTTTGGCTTTAAAGTAATGAGAATCAGATGTACTTAATTGATTGTCATGAGATTAGAATAATGATTGATTTATTGATTACTCACTCACTTGATCATCTCTGAAAGCTATGAGTTTATCTTTGTGTGATTCAAACAAATCTCAATAAGAAGATAATGTGCGGTTAAATTATTAATATTTCTGATCACATCACTGAGGTGTTTCTGTGTTTTTGACCTGCCAGCACTGATTGAGATCAGAACACAATAATAAAGTTCAGGAGTTATTCTTGATGAATACTGGACTCATGAATAATGCATGAGGGGGATCTCACTGCGGTGTCAGTGCTGGTTTATGAGTCGCCGGCGTGTTCTAGATCACAGAGAGGAACGGAGGGTTTAGGTGACGTCTGTGTGTGTGAAAGCATTGTGAGCTCTTGAAGACACATGGCTGTATCGGAGCAGCTGATTGGCTGAGAGCCTCCGGCGTGTCCTTTGCAGAGAGACAGAGACACATCTCAAGGACTAACAGACTAAATCCAAACCAGATCCTCAGACCCGAAACCACAACAAACCATTGTGGCAGTTCAGTGGTGAATCTGAGGGTAATAACTATAATACGATGCTGGATTCATGCATTATTATGCTTAATAATATGTAGCATGGTTTTCTATGGTATGTTTTCATGGTAATAATACTATAAAAATATGAAATATTGCATTTTTATTATGCAGTCTTGTGTTGGTTTAGTCGTGTTATGGTGATGTGTTAGAGCAAGGTTTTCCCAGACATGATAGAAAGCTTATAATACAGTCAAACCAAAACTTACTCAGATACCAGATATACATTTTTTTTTTTTTAACTAGTGTGTCTGAATGAGCACAACGCTCATTAGTTTACAAACGTGCTGCTGAATATCACAGACGCACCACAGAAACATCTGAATATCTGCAGAGTCATTTACAGTGAGATCTGTGAAGCTGCTGGAACTGGTCACGCGTGAAAAACAGAAACAGACTTGAGTTTTAAACTCCAAATCAGCAGAGAGCTTCAACAATCAGCAACACACTAAAACCACTCAGATCACATAAACAACTGCATAGAAACTCCCTAGAAGCACAAAGAATCACTCAAAACACACTTTAGCAACCGCATAGCAACACCCTGGAAACCACTCAGAACACCTTAGCAACTGCATAGCAACACTCCGGTTTCCACCTAGGAAAAAACTAAAAAACACTCAAAACATCTCAGAAACTGCATAGCAACACCTTAGCAACCACTCAGAACACACTTTAGCAACTGCATAGCAACACCCTGGAAACCACTCAAAACGCCTTAGCAACTGCATAGCAACACTCCGGCTTCCACCTAGGAAAAAAACAAAAAAACACTCAAAACATCTCAGAAACTGCATAGCAACACCTTAGCAACCACTCAGAACACACTTTAGCAACTGCATAGCAACACCCTGGAAACCACTCAGAATGCCTTAGCAACTGCATAGCAACACTCCGGCTTCCACCTAGGAAAAAAAAACACTCAAAACATTCCAGAAACTGCATAGCAACACCTTAGCAACCACTCAGAACACACTTTAGCAACTGCATAGCAGCCACCTCGGAACACACTAAAAACCACTCAGAACACCTCTGCAATTACATAGCAACACCGTGGCAACCACCTAGAAGCACACTAAAAATGACTTAAAACACACTTTAGCACCTGCATATTAACACCCTAGCAACCACCTCGGAACAGGCTAAAAACCACTCAGAACACCTTAACAACCGCATAGCAACACCCTGGCAACCACCCTGGAACACACTAAAAATCACTCAGAACACCTTAACAACCGCATAGCAACACCCTGACAACCACCTCGGAACACGCTAAAAACCACTCAGAACACCTTAACAACCGCATAGCAACACCCTGGCAACCACCTCGGAACACGCTAAAAACCACTCAGAACACCTTAACAACCGCATAGCAACACCCTGGCATCCACCTAGGAACGCACTAAAAAACGCTCAAAACACCTCTGCATCTGCATACCAACACCCTAGCAACCACCTAGGAGTACACTAAAAATAAATCAAAACAGACTTTGATAATGGCATAGCAACACCCTGGCAACCACCCTTACACCCCCAGCACAGTTAAACACCTCACGCTCACTTCAGGAGATCTAGTCCAGCATCTGACGACAAAAAATCGAGAGTCTGATGAGCCTCTTCCTGTTTCAGGAGTTAAACACTGATTCTTCATTCAGCTCACGCAGGACGGTCTCAGATCTCACACACACACACACACACACACACACACTCGAGTCCCACAGTGGCAGAATCTATATTTGTCCTCCTCTACAGAAATGAAAGACTCATTCTAATGAAGGACAGGAAACGCATCGCGACTGCTTCCTGTTTGCACTGTTTGATGTGATGAAGAGCTTTCATCTTCCTCATCCGATGGGATTCTCTCACCTTTCCCTCATTTGATCTTCTGCTCTTTGCTCTCTTTATCCCAGAGTTCTCTGTCTGTTTGCATGATACACAGATGCATTTGTTGAGCCATAAAACAGTTTTTGTCTGCATCTTAATGCCGTTCCCATAATGCCTTTGATCCAGAGCGTCTGCAGAAGCGTCTGTGCAGATCAGTGTTAAACGCTGTCCTACAGAGGAAAGACAAAGTGAACATTAATATTCATGATCCTGCGCATCATTCGTCATGATCACACAAACGGGAATCAGTGGGAAATGGATTATGAATGTTAAATTCATCTTATCTGATCGTCTGTGAGCAGAATCACATTCATATTTACTCAGAGTAAAGTTCACCTTAAAACATCAGAGCTTGACATTGAGGTCAAAGGTCATGCTGAGTTGTATTTAAAGGAGTAGTTCATTTGCTGTGATCTCAGTATCATGTTGCAGATGCTGATGTGTGTTTGTCTCTGATCACAGTTTGATCTGACATGACGACAGAAACGGAGAGTAAAGCTGAGCAGCAGGAGGCCGGTGTGGCTCCTCCCCCTTTAGCTCCGCCCCCTTTGGCCCCACCCCTCGGCGACCAGCTTCCCCCGGCCGACGCCCACAGCACACCTGTCAAAAAACAACAGGTACATCTTCTGATCGTCACGGTAACGCTACAGTATACATCGCATTGTTTTTATTTTTGCTAAAAGTTCAAGATTAACGACATGCTCTCACACACACACACACACACACACAAACACACACATACACACACACACACACACACACACACACACACACACACACACACACACACACACACTCTCTCACACTTATACAATCTCTCTCTCTCTCACACACACACACACACACACACACACTCTCTCACACTTATACAATCTCTCTCTCTCTCTCTCACTCACACACACATACTCCAACACACACACAGTCACAGTCACTTAAACAAACAATAACACACACACACACACACACACACACACACACACACACACACACACACACAGACATTCCTATCATTCCATACACATAATGGTTTTTACTGAGCTAATAACATTTTCTATCCCAGAACCCTAACCCTTCCTATAACAGAGAATTTTCTGTATTTTTACATTTTTAATAAAAAAAACATTTAGTATGTTTATTTAGAGTTTTGAATTACAAGGATCAACAATTCCTGATAATATAGGGGGCGTGGCCTGAAACCTGAATACACAACACAATATAAGGACAATGCTATGTAGGTCAAACCAGCACACACACACACACACACACACACACACACACACACACACACACACACACACACACACACTGGTGTCAGTGTCTGATTGTGTGTGTTTCTCTGTGACGTCAGGCCGGGGAGCGTGAGGTGGGCGGAGTCCCGCAAGGGAAAGCCAATCAGCTGCCGGCCGAGGACGACGGCTCCTCCCACTGGTCCTCCTCCAGCAAACTCACCCGATCTCCTGTGAAAGTGATCAGGAAACCCAAGAACATGCAGTGCAAGATCTCACTGCTCGATGGCTCCGACTACAGCTGCGTGGTGGAGGTGAGACTCACACACACACACACTCACTCACACACACACACCTGCGTGGTGGAGGTGAGACTCACACACACACACACTCACTCACACACACACACCTGCGTGGTGGAGGTGAGACTCACACACACACACACACACCTGCGTGGTGGAGGTGAGACTCTCACACACACACACACACACACACACACACACACACACACACACACACACACCTGCGTGGTGGAGGTGAGACTCACACACACACACACACACACACACACACACACACACACACCTGCGTGGTGGAGGTGAGACTCACACACACACCTGCGTGGTGGAGGTGAGACTCACACACACACACACACACACACCTGCGTGGTGGAGGTGAGACTCACACACACACACACACACACACACACACACCTGCGTAGTGGAGGTGAGACTCACACACACACACACACACACACTCACACACACACACACACACACACCTGCGTGGTGGAGGTGAGACTCACACACACACACACACACACCTGCGTGGTGGAGGTGAGACACACACACATACACACACACACACACACACACACCTGCGTGGTAGAGGTGAGACTCACACACACACACACACTCACACACACACACACACACCTGCGTGGTGGAGGTGAGACTCACACACACTCACTCACACACACACACACACACACACACACACACACACACACACACCTGCGTGGTGGAGGTGAGACTCACACACACACACACTCACACACACACACACACACACCTGCGTGGTGGAGGTGAGACTCACACACACACACACACACACCTGCGTGGTGGAGGTGAGACACACACACATACACACACACACACACACACACACACCTGCGTGGTAGAGGTGAGACTCACACACACACACACACTCACACACACAAACACACACCTGCGTGGTGGAGGTGAGACTCACACACACTCACTCACACACACACACACACACACACACACACACACACACACACCTGCGTGGTGGAGGTGAGACTCACACACACTCACTCACACACACACACACACACACACTCACACACACACACACACACACACTATTTGTGTCTGTAGATCTTTAAAGTGAGTTTGGGTCAGAAGTCTTTACACACACCAAACTTCAATATCTATATTCTGAAGGTTTATGGTAAAAATGTATTTGTTTTGTCTGTTGACTGTCGAAAATGTGCAGCGACAGGACCCCCCCCCCCCAACCCCCCCCCACACACACACACACACACACACACACACAGTCGTCATGAAGGGCAACATTAGCTTTATAGACCAAAACCACTTTTTGCTCCAGACTGTAAACATGTGTTTCTCTGCTGTAAAGTTGGGCATTTTAACATGCGTGTCTATGGGACTGAGTCTCTTCTGCAGCCGGCCTCTAGTGGCCAGTGGATGAACTGCAGGTTAACTCACTTCAGTGTTGCATTACAGAGAGACAGGGAAGGTTTCAACACACTACTGACTAACTCAACCAGGCCCCGTCCCTTTATTCTGCTTAATATGATTATTCCTCTCTCTACAGAAGCGTGATAAAGGTCAGGTTCTGTTCGATAAAGTCTGTGAACATCTCAATCTCCTGGAGAAAGATTACTTCGGAATCACTTTCCGTGACGTGGAGAATCAAAAGGTACAGTGAGATTCACACAGATGCAGTGAAGCTTTGAACACTGATTCAGTGAGTCGTGATTCATCCGAACGATTCGTTTCAGAACTGGCTGGATCCTTCCAAAGACATGAAGAAGCAGATCAGAGGTGAAGTACTCTCGATTAAACACCTGTCCTGTCTTCACTCTGGCATTCTTATATAGATTAAAATCTTGCTTTTTTAGGACTATAAGAAAAAGACTGGTTGCAGGACTATTCCTGTCTCAAATAGATTATGGGGATATCGTCTATCAATTTGCTTGTCCATCTACTCTGTCAATACTAGACCCTCTTTATCATGCGGCTCTCAGGTTCATTACAAATGCTGGCTATCAGACGCATCACTGCATCTTATACAATATGGTAAATTGGCCGTCACTTAAATCGCGCAGGATGCGTCATTGGTACATTTTTATTTATAAAGCGATTTTAGGTATCTTGCCGTCTTATATTTGTTTAAAATTTGTTCGTACCCAAAGTACATATCGATTAAGATCTAGTGATGTACTACTTTTTAATGTACCAAGAATGAGGACAGAAGCAGGAAAGAGGGGTCTGTCATACTATGGTCCTTCGTCCTGGAATGAACTCCAGTCTAGACTTAAGATTGGTGCGCTAATTTCTTTAGCTGCTTTTAAAAAAAGAATATCTGATATGCGGACGGACATGTGCAATTGCTTTAATTATTGATGGTGGATATTAACTTCTAGCCACTATTTCGTTTGTTTATATATTTTAAACTTATTGCATCTTTACATGCAAATATTTTGTAAATTTTGTGTAAATTTGCTTTGTATTTTATATTGTAATTTATTGTCTTGTAAGCTATGATTGAACATGCTATACAGGACTCCCTTGTAAAAGAGACTGTGTCTCAATGGGACTTTTCCTGTTTAAATAAAGGTTATATATATATATATGTGCTGCGTTTGAAGTCCATGGGTTTTTTCCTTCAGGTGTCGCCTGGAATTTCTCCTTTAACGTGAAGTTTTATCCTCCTGAACCGGCGCTGCTTTCTGAAGACATCACCAGGTCCGACTCATTCACACAGATCGATCACACACACTACCAGTCAAAGGTTTCGGATCGGTATGATTTTTTATGTTTTTTAAAGAAGTCTCTTCTGCTCACCAAGGCCGTGTTTATTTGATTAAAAATACAGTAAAAACAGAAAAAATATGAAATATTATTCCAGTGTAAATCAGCTGTTTTCTATGTGAATATTCAGTAAAGTGTAATTTATTCCTGTGATTTTCAGCATCATTACTCCAGTCTTCAGTGTCACATGATCCTTCACAAATCACTCTAATATGATGATTTGATGCTCCAGAAACATTTATGATTATTATCAGTGTTGTAAACAGTTGTGTACATTTTTATTTCAGGATTCTTTGATGAATAGAAAGTTCAAAAGAACAGCATTAATCTGAGATGGAAGTACGAATTTTAATTAATTTTTTGGGGGGGAAATAAATAAAAGAAATCAATACTTTTATTCATCAAGGATGAATTAAATTGATCAAAAGTGACTACTCACATCAAAGTATCCTGAAACAAAAATTAAACAACTGTTTTCAACACTGATAATAATCATAAATGTTTATCAAATCCTCATATTAGAGTGATTTGTGAAGGATCATGTGACACTGAAGACTGGAGTAATGATGCTGAAAATCACAGGAATAAATGACATTTTAAAATATATTAAAATAGAAAACAGTTATTTTAAATTGTAATAATATTTCACAATATTACTGTTTTTTTGTTTGTATTTTTAATCAAATAAATGCAGCTTTAATGAGCAGAAGAGACTTCTTTTAAAACATTAACAATCGTACCGATCCCAAACTTTTGAACATCTGAGTATCTAATAGATAATAATAGTAATAATGCGAAGTCCGTCTGTCCGTCAGGTATTACCTGTGTTTGCAGCTGAGGGATGACATCATCTCGGGCCGTTTGCCGTGTTCGTTCGCCACACACACGGTCCTGGGCTCGTACACGGTTCAGTCGGAGCTGGGCGATCACGACCCGGACGAGTACGGCTACGAGTACGTCAGCGAGTTTCGGTTCGCGCCTCATCAGACCAAAGAGATGGAGGAGAAGATCATGGACCTGCACAAGAACTACAAGTGAGTCTCGTCCTCCTGCTAACCGAGTCCAGAGTCAAACATTCGGACCTTCTCAAAGTTATGAACAAACGTTCCTCCAGTAACGTTAATAGAACGTTCATTCAACGTTATCTGGTCTTTAATAATGCTCTCAAAACATTATTTATACATCATTCATGCAGTGTTTTTGTCTGAACATTACTCTTTAAAAAAAGTTTTAAGAATTCTTGATTCGGAATGAAGTAACGTTCACATAATGATTGAAGAACGATACAGTGGTTATGGAATGTTTCCTTAATTAAAAAAAATTGATGTTTCTGTGTTGATTATTTAGTTCAATAACCGTGTCAATCAATATTCTACAGTAAAACATGTTTGTGTGTTAATAACTTCAGATCCTGATGCCTTAATAGTCACGGTTAGGGTGAGGAAGTTAAACGCCTTGTGAATGATTTCGAGCTTAATTTGTGCTGATGTATGATTTCAGTGCAAACATGTTTCCCATGATGCAGTGCGATTGTGTTTGTGTGTCTCTCAGAGGAATGACGCCGGCCGAAGCTGAGATGCATTTTCTGGAGAATGTAAAGAAACTGTCCATGTATGGAGTCGACCTTCATCATGCAAAGGTACACGTGAAACACACACACACACACACACACACACACACACACACACACACACATGCACACACACACACACACACACACACATACACACGCACGCACACACGCACACACACACACACACATCATGATTGATGGAGATTTTTGTCGTTGATTCAAGTGATTTTGCATGTAAATGTGTCTGTATCATCAGCACACACACACACACACACATGATTCAGTGTTTTGTGTTCAGTGTTTATCGTTGTCACTGTTTCTGGTGTCGGTCGATCTGTCAGATGTTCAGTGTGACTCTGATTCGGGTCGGGTCGTTCTGGGTCACAATCGACACAAACCAGATATTGACAACCACACATGCCAGATAGTTCATAATGTCAAGATAGAAGAGGATTATTTATAAACGCTTAAGAATCTACTCTGAATATTGGCAGAATCTTGAATCGGTCGTTTTCTTTGTAACCTTCAGTAGTTTATATATATATATATAAATATATTAGTATTGGGCAACGATTAATCGCATCCAAAATAAACGTTTCTGTTTACATAATATATGTGTGTGTGCTGTGTATAATTATTATGTATATATAAATACACACACATATGCATGTATATATTTAATATTTTTTATTTATTTATATATAAAATATTTGTATTTATATATTATATAAATTATGTATAAAAATTAATATACAGTATATACATGCTAAATTTCTTATATATATATATAAATACACACATATGCATATATATATATACAGTGAGGAAAATAAGTATTTGAACACCCTGCTATTTTGCAAGTTCTCCCACTTGGAAATCATGGAGGGGTCTGAAATTGTCATCGTAGGAGCATGTCCACTGTGAGAGACATAATCTAAAAAAAAATCCAGAAATCACAATGTATGATTTTTTAACTATTTATTTGTATGATACAGCTGCAAATAAGTATTTGAACACCTGAGAAAATCAATGTTAATATTTGGTACAGTAGCCTTTGTTTGCAATTACAGAGGTCAAACGTTTCCTGTAGTTTTTCACCAGGTTTGCACACACTGCAGGAGGGATTTTGGCCCACTCCTCCACACAGATCTTCTCTAGATCAGTCAGGTTTCTGGGCTGTCGCTGAGAAACACGGAGTTTGAGCTCCCTCCAAAGATTCTCTATTGGGTTTAGGTCTGGAGACTGGCTAGGCCACGCCAGAACCTTGATATGCTTCTTACAGAGCCACTCCTTGGTTATCCTGGCTGTGTGCTTCGGGTCATTGTCATGTTGGAAGACCCAGCCTTGACCCATCTTCAATGCTCTAACTGAGGGAAGGAGGTTGTTCCCCAAAATCTCGCAATACATGGCCCCGATCATCCTCTCCTTAATACAGTGCAGTCGCCCTGTCCCATGTGCAGAAAAACACCCCCAAAGCATAATGCTACCACCCCCATGCTTCACAGTAGGGATGGTGTTCTTGGGATGGTACTCATCATTCTTCTTTCTCCAAACACGTTTAGTGGAATTATGACCAAAAAGTTCTATTTTGGTCTCATCTGACCACATGACTTTCTCCCATGACTCCTCTGGATCATCCAAATGGTCACTGGCAAACTTAAGACGGGCCTTGACATGTGCTGGTTTAAGCAGGGGAACCTTCCGTGCCATGCATGATTTCAAACCATGACGTCTTAGTGTATTACCAACAGTAACCTTGGAAACGGTGGTCCCAGCTCTTTTCAGGTCATTGACCAGCTCCTCCCGTGTAGTTCTGGGCTGATTTCTCACCTTTCTTAGGATCATTGAGACCCCACGAGGTGAGATCTTGCATGGAGCCCCAGTCCGAGGGAGATTGACAGTCATGTTTAGCTTCTTCCATTTTCTAATGATTGCTCCAACAGTGGACCTTTTTTCACCAAGCTGCTTGGCAGTTTCCCCGTAGCCCTTTCCAGCCTTGTGGAGGTGTACAATTTTGTCTGTAGTGTCTTTGGACAGCTCTTTGGTCTTGGCCATGTTAGTAGTTGGATTCTTACTGATTGTATGGGGTGGACAGGTGTCTTTATGCAGCTAACGATCTCAAACAGGTGCATCTAATTTAGGATAATAAATGGAGTGGAGGTGGACATTTTAAAGGCAGACTAACAGGTCTTTGAGGGTCAGAATTCTAGCTGATAGACAGGTGTTCAAATACTTATTTGCAGCTGTATCATACAAATAAATAGTTAAAAAAATCATATATTGTGATTTCTGGATTTTTTTTTTTTAGATTATGTCTCTCACAGTGGACATGCACCTACGATGACAATTTCAGACCCCTCCATGATTTCCAAGTGGGAGAACTTGCAAAATAGCAGGGTGTTCAAATACTTATTTTCCTCACTGTATATATATATGTGTGTGTGTATTTATATAAAATAATTATACACAGTACACACACATTTATTATGTAAACACAAACTTTTATTTTGGATACGATTAAATCGTGATTAATCGTTGCCCAGTACTAAAATATATATAAATGTTCAAATTAACATGAACTGAGATTAAAAGTATTGTTGGTTCATGTTACTTAACTGATGTTAACAGATGCAACCATATCATATAGTGTTACCCATATTTCATTACAATTATTGGAAAAGTATGAATTTACATGTAAAATTTCCCAGATCAGATGATGCATTAAAATTGTTTTAGCATCAATTTTCTGTTGATTAGGTGATTGATCAGCTTATATATTGATTTTGCTGATAAAGCATCTCTATATTTCCTCGTTTGTTTGAATACGCTTGTTTTCTTTAATATGGGTTCGGTGAACCTGAAGCTCTTCTGCCGATATTCATATCATCCATCACCTCATGTAGTGATTATTGAACAGACGGACCGCTGACGTTCGGTTAGATCAGCCGCTCTTCTCTTCTTCCCCTCTTACGGATGATCTAGTTGATAGGACGATTCTTTCACTGCTTTTCTCCAGCTAAAGGAGAGGTAAGATGCATTGGTGTATATGTGTGTGTCTCTGTGTGTGTGTGTGTGTCTTTGTGCATGACCATGAACCGAATCATTGTCTGAGCAAAGACTGTGTTACCTTCAGATTCTCCATGTGCGTTTGTCGAGAACCTGCTCCTCTTCTCATGCTCATCCGCCAGCGTCGAAGCTCACGGGCGAGCCGAACCCGTTCACCGGGAGCGCCTGGGGATCCGGGACGGAGAAACCACACATGAGAGATCTTTAAAGGGAGAGTTCAGACGGAAATATCATTCTGTCATCATTTACTCGAATGCAGTTACCTGATGATAGTTTAAGCTTCATTTGAATGATCAGAGATGTTTAGTTCACAATAATAACCCTACTTTAAGGCGAGACACTACAGGTGAATAGGGTAAACATTTTAACTAGCAGATATCACCATGAAACTTTCCCAGTTGATTACCTACATTAAGATGAGAAAAAAATTTATTTCAAGTTTTCTGTAATTTAATGTTTAAATATGCAAATTAGGCCATGTCTAATTAAATATGCGCCAATTTGCATATATTTTAAAAAACGAAATCTGAGTATTGGATAAAGCCTGGTTAAAAATTATTTTTTCATTGTGTTCACATATTAGATGGGAAAAAATGACAGATGGATTTATGGATATCTACTTCTGTTATCCTGTAAATCTGAATATACTGTCAATAGCCTTAAAAAAATGATTTTCGCCATGTTTTTTGGAATAAAATGTTATATAAATCAGGCTAGGAATAATATATTTACAAATCCCTCTGTAAATGTCTTCATAATATAACTAGGTACAAGACTGGAGAGTGTGGTGTGTGTCGGTGCTGCTGAAGTGGAGATTTCAGAGAGAAAAGTCTTTAAAGATTTATCATCAGCCAATGAGATTGCGCATTCAGCCCTTTTACTTTCACGATTGGTTGCTGATAAAAAGGAAATGACCATATTTGGATCCGACAGCATTGTACAGGAGAGAGAGAGCTTTCCAGCGGTGTGTGTGATGACAGGAGCAGACAGAGATCGCGGAGCAGCGGGTTCATTAAGAACGGCAACTTTTGTTGAATTTATGAGAAATCTACAGACGCAAACAGACACAGTGTGTAAAATAAAGACCTAAATGTGTATTTCTGACTTTTTTTCACCACAAGTCTGAAAGAAGACGTGTTATTGAAGACAAATATCCAAATTGACCAGTGAAAAAAAAACTATGTTTTTGCCTGCCGTGTCTCGCCTTAATGCTGATATTTTGAAGAACGCTGGGACTAAACGAAACTACATTTCTCAAAATATCTGCTTTAAATTCAAAAAGGATTGAACGACATGAGGGAAAGTAAATGATGCCAGAATGATCATTTTTGGATGAATATTCCCTTTACAATCTCAGTTATTTCTCCCAGTCACTTATGCATCTCGAAAAACACCTCAATAATCTCAATAATGTCTCAAGATTTGCCAAGGTAAATTGCAGTCAGAGATGAACTTCATTTCTCATCAAATGATCTGAGCTGCTCCTCAACTACTGAAACTTTGAAGAATTTGCGTCTCTTTCCTAAAGAATTTTAGGAGAAACGTTGATGCTTAAATGATCTCTGATCAGTTTTCCTCTGAGCGAGTTTCGGGAAGCTTCGTCATGGTTCTGACCCGGTTTCCTACAGTAGACCTGATCAACATACCCACTAGAGATGTGAATTGTGCCATTTTCCCCACAATCCCTCTACAATCCTAGATACTGGATGGATGGATGGATGGATGGATGGATGGATGGATGGATAGATAGATAGATAGATAGATAGATAGATAGATAGATAGATAGATAGATAGATAGATAGATAGATAGATAGATAGATAGATAGAATACTCTCTATCCGTCTCTCAGGCCAGATTTGTTTGGCTTCCACTCATGAATTGGAGAATCATTGGCATATGTTTGTGCATGAGTGTGTGATGATGATTGGCACCTCTCTGATCCAATGGTGTGGCAGGATTCTGAGGGGGTGGAGATCATGTTGGGCGTGTGTTCGTCTGGACTCCTCATCTATCGAGACAGACTGCGCATCAACCGCTTCGCCTGGCCCAAAGTCCTCAAGATCTCCTACAAACGCAATAACTTCTACATCAAGATCCGTCCAGGAGAGGTGAGAGGTCATCCGTTCTGCTGACGCTTCTGATGAGGTGCGTTACATCACACACGGAAACTGCACAAAATGCTTTTCTTACTTAGGATTTTTGTCTTGTTTCCAGTTCAAATATATATAAAAAAAATTAAATTAAGATGCATTTACTAGATGAGTAAAATGCCATAAGATTTTAGGTCTTGTTTTCCGGGGGAATTAATCAAAATGAAGCGAGTTCATTCTGCTGTCTGCCAATGGGGTCAGAAAAATAATCTTGTTTCTGTTTGAATTATAGATAATTGACCTTGTTTTAAGCAAAAACTCACTTCATTTTGATTAATTCCCCCGGAAAACAAGACCTAAAATCTTATGGCATTTTACTCATCTAGTAAATGCATCTTGATTT
>NC_140228.1:817500-877500 GCF_951802725.1 Rutilus rutilus
GATAGATAGATAGATAGATAGATAGACAGACAGAGAGATAGATAGATAGATAGATAGATAGATAGATAGATAGATAGACAGACAGACAGACAGACAGACAGACAGATAGATGGATAGACAAATAGACAGATAGATAGACAGACAGATAGATAGATAGATAGATAGATAGACAGACAGATAGATAGATAGATAGATAGATAGATAGATAGATAGATAGATAGATAGATAGATTGATAAGTAGACAGACAGACAGACAGACAGACAGACAGACAGACAGACATAGACAGACAGATAGATAGATAGACAGAGATAGATAGACAGATAGATAGATAGACAGATAGATAGATAGACAGATAGATAGACAGATAGATAAGTAGACAGACAGATAGACAGATAGATAGATAGATAGATAGATAGATAGATAGATAGATAGATAGATAGATAGATAGATAGATAGACAGACAAATAGATAGATAGACAGACAGACAGACAGACAGACAGATAGATAGATAGACAGACAAATAGATAGACAGACAGACAGACAGACAGACAGATAGATAGATAGATAGATAGATAGATAGATAGATAGATAGATAGATAGACAGACAGACAGACAGACAGACAGACAGACAGATAGATAGACAGACAGACAGACAGACAGACAGACAGACAGACAGACAGACAGACATTGCGAACTACACAGTTGTCCACGTCTGTCGCCTTGGTTACTATCAGAGGGCTCTGGTTGCTATGGCAGTACGAGCGGAAACCAGGGACAACGCGGATATGAAGACATTAACGGCGGCAAAACGGAAATAAAGAAACGGTCCGTGTCTTCGAATTAAAGTACACATTTCTCCTGGTTTGAAAGTTGTTGGAAACAGTCGGGATGATGTAAGTACACAACTAAAAAAATATATAACATAGATATAGTGATTTTTGCTATTTTTAAAGCAAAAAAAGTTACATATTGTGCCTTTAAAACACAAACATGATGAAGAACAGTCCAAGCTGATAAAAAAATCTGTTCTAAAAACGTTTTGTTAGCGTTCCCATTAAGTTGAGATAAAAACATTATTTCTGGATGTTCTCTGAATATTCAAAACACGTTTTGAAAATGCTAAAAAAAAGAAATGCTTTTCCAAAAACGAACATTCCATTTTATCGTTCCTCAATCACCATGGCAACGTTACTTTTAAATGAACATTCCAAAATGTTCAAAAAACAGTTTTTTTCTGAACATTCCGAAAACTTCTAGAAACAGTTAAAAAAACGTTTTCACAACATTTCAGGAAAAAACATTCCATAAATACCGTTTTTGTGCTAACGTTTAGAGAACATTATTAAAGACCAGAAATTTGTCCATTGACCCTAGTGTCTGTGATACTGTGCTTGCTCAGACGCTGGTGTGTGTGTGTGTGTGTGTGTGTGTGTGTGTGTGTGAATCTCCTCAGCTCAGCGGAGTACACCAGTCAACACAGCGACAGTCAATGTAAATGGCACTAGACCAACAGGTAGAGACGTTTCTCTGTATCAAACCCTCAGAACGAGACGCTTGTAGACACAGACGACGCTCCGTCTGCTTGTTTGATCACGCGTGTGTGTGTTTGATCTCCCGTGATCACGCGTGTGTGTGTGTTTGCATGCGCTGACGGGCTTGTGCTTCAGAGGCTGTGATGATCTTGCACATGCTCTGGCTGCGTCCATCCATCCAATCAACTCATAGACACCTTACATCATCTCTTTTGTAAACATGTAAAAATAAAAA
Organism: Rutilus rutilus; assembly: GCF_951802725.1. Taxonomy (NCBI): domain Eukaryota; kingdom Metazoa; phylum Chordata; class Actinopteri; order Cypriniformes; family Leuciscidae; genus Rutilus; species Rutilus rutilus. The sequence continues at coordinate 819,269 of NC_140228.1, forward strand.
ATAAAGACTTTGCAAAGTTTTAGATGTTAAAAGGGCCAAAACCATTTCATTTATTTTCCCTGAGCTGTACTTACAGTAGATTCAACTTTATTGTCATTGTGCAAACTATAAGACCTGTGCTTAAGGAAATGCTCTATAGTCCCACTGTAGTTGAAAAAGATTTTTATTAAAGTGCTGTTAAAATGCCACTAAAATTCAAGAAATGAGGGCAAAATTGCGGCTAAATGTTTTTTTGTCTAATATTTATATCAAATGATGTAGTCTAGCAGTATCACACAAGCAAGAGTGACTTTTGCCCAAATATCTGCATGATTGCAAATGTGATACTGATTTTATACAACAGTTCAATAAACAATAAGTTACATTTTAGAAACATTATTGTCTGTTTTATATTTATAAAAATAGTTCCGAACAAACAAAGCCACAGCAGAATCGCTGAGTCTCCGAGCGACACACGGCGGTGTTTCATTACTGGATCTGAATCTGCAGTGACTCTAACGAGTCGAGTGAGTCACTGATTCAGTGAATCATTCATTAAGATGGTCACTTGTTCCTGAATGAATCAGCCGTTTGAATGAATTGGTTGAATGAATGATTCAATGACTCACTCATTTAGACAGTGACTTGCCGCAAGATACTGGCGGTTTAAGTTTCATATTTAGTGGATCATTTCTTTTCTGAGTGGCATTAAACAGTCAGAATGCCGCATTGGAGCCTTAAAAGTTTATGTGTAATAAATTCTATGTTGAATCAGTATTTATTTCTAAATCTACATTTTTGTAGTATATTCAGTGCTTTTCTCATCTAACACAATGATGACTTTACATGAGCTTTTGTATGTAATTTATCAGACAAAATTGATGTGAATAATTTGTGATTAATTCGATTAATGAATCATGCAATTTAATTAGATTTCAATTTTTAATAACTTGACAGCCCTTGATTCTTTTTACAAACTTTCTCTGGGGAGCCAAAAGTGGTTCTTCTGTGGCATGGCTGCGAATAACCCCGTTCAGAACCTTTATTTCTAAGAGTGTATTAAAGGCATTAATAATGATAAAGGATAACATAATTCTGCAGTCTTAATTCAGTAATATAATGCAGTCAGTGTTCAGTCTTACTGTTGTAGTGAACGCAGATGCAGGACTGAATCTCTCTCTCTCTGTGTCTGTGTGTGTGTGTGTGTGTGTGTGTGTGTGTGTGTGTGTGTAGAGATGGGCACAGCGTTGTACGGCACCGCTAAAGGCATGGCCATGAGTGACCTCATCACCACAGTGACGCCGGAGAAGAAAGCGGAGGAGACGCGTGAGGAAGAGTGTGTGTGTGTGGAGAGTGTTGTCGTGTTGGAGGAAGAGGACGAAACCACGAAGAACACGGATCTCTCGCTGCCCAGCCCACAGACTCCTGCTCGCCTGGACACACGGGTACGAAACACTTCATTCTTCATCTTAACCACAAACCAGGTGTTTAATCCAAACCTCATCATCCTCATTAACAGCTCATAACACACAGATGAAGATGTGTTCTCGTGCTTTTGATCTAAGGGCTACAAATATACACTAGTGTTCAAAAGATGAAGGATGCGTGACAGAGTGACAGAAACAACATGTTACAGTGTAAACGCTGTTCTTTTGAAGATTCTGTTTCCAACACTGATAATAATCATAAATGAGCATCAAATCATCATATTAGAGTGATTTCTGAAGGATCATGTGACACTGAAGACTGGAGTAATGATGCTGAAAATTCAGCTTTGATCACAGGAATAAATTACACTTTACTGTATATTCCCATGGAAAACAGCTGTAATAATATTTCACATTTTTTCAGTATTTTTGGTCAAATAAACGCAGCCTTGAGCAGAAGAGACTCTTTCAAACACGTTTAAAACTTTTGAATGATCGTGTAAATTGTGCATTCAGAGCATCGTGACGCGTCTCATCACATGTTCCTACACTAGTGTTTAAAGAATCCCATGATGCACCTGATGAATGTCCAACATGAGTCTTCATCACTACATTATTACTCTAACATGTGGCGAATGAGTCGCTGTGTTAGTGTTCCCTACCGCCTGTGTTACGGCATCAGCTAATGTCCGTCTCGTGTTTGACTGTTCATTCACTGATGGAGGAGATGGAGTGATTATAAACCTTCACCTCGTTCTCTCGCTCTGCTTCTCTCTCTGTTCACGCTTTCACGGGATCACAGACTGACTTCACAGACACTGCTGTAGACGGAGATCTGACGGCCACCGAGGTTTGTGTCCACGCCGTTTCTCATCTGATCCCAGTTCAGAATCAACAGCACATATTAATAATGACGGACGTTATTCCTGACGTCAGAGATGGACACATGATGTCATTCACTTCAGGCTCAAGGGCAAGATCCTCCGGATGACAGAAATATGTGTTAAAAAAACTTTATTTTTGAATGTTGGAAATGTCTAGTTTTTTAAATGTTTAAGGCGAGACACTACAGGTGAATAGGGTCATTTTTTTAACGAGCAGATATCACCATGAAACTTTCCCAGTTGATTACCTACATTAAGATGAGAAAAATATGTATTACAAGTTTTCTGTAATTTAATGTTTAAATATGCAAATCGGGCAATATCTAATTAAATATGCGCTAATTTGCCTATATTTAAAAAAACGAAATCCGAGTATTGGATAAAGCCAGGTTAAAAATGATTTTTTCATTGTGTTCACATATTAGATGGGAAAAAATGACAGGGATTTATGGATATCTACTTCTGTTATCCTGTAAATCTGAATATACTGTCAATAGGCTTAAAAAAATGATTTTCGCCATGTTTTTTGGAATAAAATGTTATATAAATCAGGCTAGGAATAATATATTTACAAATCCCTCTGTAAATGTCTTCATAATATAACTAGGTACAAGACTGGAGAGTGTGGTGTGTATCGGTGCTGCTGAAGTGGAGATTTCAGAGAGAAAAGTCTTTAAAGATTTATCATCAGCCAATGAGATTGCGCATTCAGCCCTTTTACTTTCACGATTGGTTGCTGATAAAAAGGAAATGACCATATTTGGATCCGACAGCATTGTACAGGAGAGAGAGAGCTTTCCAGCGGTGTGTGTGATGACAGGAGCAGACAGAGATCGCGGAGCAGCGGGTTCATTAAGAACGACAACTTTTGTTGAATTTCTGAGAAATCTACAGACGCAAACAGACACAGTGTGTAAAATAAAGACCTAAATGTGTATTTCTGACTTTTTTTCACCACAAGTCTGAAAGAAGACGTGTTATTGAAGACAAATATCCAAAAATCTATCAGTAAAAAAAGGCTGTGTCTCGCCTTAAAAGATTTGTTTTGGTTATGCGCACTTTAAGGAAACATTCCATTGCATCGTTCTTCAAACATTATGGAATGTTACTTTTGAATGTTCTCGGAAACAAGTTGTTACATTTAAAAAATGTTACATGAATGTCCAACAGGAAAAAAAAACATTCCATCAACGATGTATAAATAATGTTTTTGTGCAAGAACATTATTTAAGGTCAGATAACTTTGAACAAACGTTCTGTTAACGTTACTGGAAGAACGTTTGTTCATAACTTTACCTGGACGTTGTTAAAACTGTTGATATGTGATACGAGAGAGCAGGATTCATATGAACTGCACATATTAATAATGACAGATGTGCAAGGCTTGTGCGTGGCAGAAAAACAAGTATGCAATGAAAGATTGCTGTAATTAGATTGCTAATTAAGATACGGCAGGGTTGTTGATGTTCTTATTAAACTTTAATCTGATAATGGCCAATAATCATAATTGTTCTTGTAGAGATGGAAACATTAAGCCCGTTGTGTTAATGAGTTTGACTCCCAAACCGTCTCTTTCTCTGATGTGTTTTCGTTATGTCATCATATCACATGCTTTTTGTGTCTTTTGTGCAGTCGGATCAGGAGGACGAATCTGAAGCGAAGACACTGGTAAGATTTGACCATCTAAATATTAAAACATCTTACAAGAACAAACTATTTCAGTTTTCCTCTAGTTTTATTCTTTGTGTTACTTGCTGTTTCTTTGTCATTATTTGTGAAAATTGTTTCAAAGTAAATCCTACCGCAGATTTTTTTAAAGTGTGGTTCTGTCTTCTGATTGGTCGATCCAGTGGTGATCTAGTACCGGTATTTCTAAACATTCTCATTACGTTTTTAAATGTAAGTCCTGGAAAACCCTTGAAAACAGCCATTTTTATGAAGAAGTATTTAAGAAAGCGCTTGAATTATTGAAAGATTATTGGGAAATTTATTTAAAATGTTACTGATAAAACAATTTTTTCACACAAAATTAAAGCTGCAGCTCGTCTGATATAGATATACATATAGAGGCATTTCGCATGGCTATGAGTGTGATATTGCTCATATAAATATCCAAGTATATGATGCAGCTTTTAATCTTCAAGTCAATCATGGCAGAAAAAAATCTGATTTAATAAGGAAAGCGATATCTTTGTCATAGAATCCTTTCAATGGTTAAAGTTACCGCAGTCACTGCATCTGCTATACTTTATTTCTACCATTTTAGTTTAATTTTATTTATCTATTTACCTTTTTTAGAATTTAAAAGATAATAAAGAAAGATACTGTTTGATAAATGGCATCTCTGATTGTATGTAGTCCTTGAAAAAAACTAAAAAGTAGTGCTTGAAAAGTCCTGGAATTTTAGTGTCTGTACGAACCCTGTCATCATATAGTGTATATCACTGCAAAAAGTGCTGATCTTCCTCAGTGTTTTGTCTTATTTTCCTCTACAGATATCTAAACATTCTTACGTCACAATTAGAACGTTATTTCAAATGCTTCCAATAATGTTAGTACAACATTCTCTCACAATGTAACATTCTTTGAACGTTTATTTGTAACATTCCAAGAATGACATCATGAGGACATTCCGAAAATGTTGCGTTAAGGACATTTCTGTCAGCATTATGAGAACATTCCAGCAATATTATAAGCATGTTCTGAAAATGTTCTGAGAATGTTGATCAAGGTGTATAGATTTTAATTAAAGAACATTGTATCTTAACGTACGTAATCTTCATGAACATTCCCTGTTAGATGGGTTGTGGCTGTAATGAATGAATGGATGAATCTGTTTCCCTTCAGCCCAGTTTCATAAGGCGCATTAAAGGAGAGAATGTGTTTGTCAGACACAGTGCGCTGATGTTAGAGGTTGGTAAAGCATCACATGGACCTGTTTTAATTGGACGCTTCAGTTACTGCCACTAATGTTTGTTTGCAGGCCGGTTTTACTCACTGGAAATTAACTTTAAGCCTTTTAGTTGAGCAAACGTGTGTGTGTGTGTGTGTGTGTGTGTGTGTGTGTGTGTGTGTGTGTGTGTGTGTGTGTGTGTGTGTGTGTGTGTGTGTGTGTGTCATCAGTGCTGTGTGTGTTTGCAGTGCATGTGGCAGATCTAACATGTATCTGTTTGAATGGGGGAAGCAAAACGTAAGAAAATAGAATTAAAGACTGGTTGTAATGTTTTGTTTTGCGTGTGTGAAGGTTTGTGATGTTCCTCCTCTAGTCCTCAGATGGTTAAAGCTGAAATACGGATGAATCTCTCTGGGTTTCTTCAGGAAATCGAGCATACGCCCAACGAGCTGGTGAAGCATCAGACGAACATCAGCGAGCTGAAGAGGACGTTCCTGGAGGGAGGAGCGGATCGGACAGGCCTGACCGAGTGGGAGAAGCGCCTGTCCTCGTCTCCGCTCCGATCGCCTCGTCTGGATGAAGCTCCCATGATCGAGCCGCTTGTGCCGGACGAGGTGAGATCAGCAGTGTTGGAAAAGTAATGTGTTACAATATTGCGTTACTCCCTTAAAAGTAACTAATTGCGTTACTTAGTTACTTTTTTAGAATAGTAATGCGTTACAATATTGCGTTACTCCCTTAAAAAGTAACTAATTGCGTTACTTAGATACTTTTTTAGAACAGTAATGCGTTACAATATTGCGTTACTCCCTTAAAAGTAACTAATTGCGTTATTTAGTTACTTTTTTAGAAAAGTAATGCGTTACAATATTGCATTACTCCCTTAAAAAGTAAACTAATTGCGTTACTTAGTTAAAAAGTAATGCGTTACGTTACTTTTGCGTTACTTTATTTCCACCTGGGCTGGGCTAGGTATTTAGTTATTGGAGGTTTGCATAGTATTCTGATTCTGCATTTCACAGATTTTATTCATTTTGAGGAATATTGAATCTTTTTTTTGTGTGCAAGTGAGATGAGTAAATGCTCATATTTAGTCTAGAGCTACAATAACCATCATGTTCACACACAACGCCTCTGCACTTCGATTTGTCTCAACATGAGGACAGGAGAGCTGTCAGTCAATAAATGGAAAAACAAAGTAACTAGTGTTACTTATTTGAAAAAGTAACTCAGATATTTTGTTGTACATTTTAAAAGTAATGCATTACTTTACTAGTTACTTGAAAAAGTAATCTGATTACGTAACTCAAGTTACTTGTAATGAGTTATTCCCAACACTGGAGATCAGCCGGTGTTTTGTGTGGAAAACTGCTGTAATTACGGATGTTTGTTAAGAGATGATGTTCATGGATCTGAATAGAGCAGCTTTAAACGAGAGTGACAGACGATTTGTCGTTGACAGAAAGTCTCTAATTGATTTTGTTTTTGTGGCCGCAGTAAAATCCGAGTTCATCCGCTGGAGTGTTTTCATGGATCCAGCGTTTATCTGCACTAAGCAGTTCAGACCAGGGAAAATCATTATGTGCTTCTTACATAAACCCAAACAGCATCTGCAGAGGTCCTGTTCTCAATCGTAATCAGTGTTTTTCTGTAGAAATATCTTGACATCCTTCTGAATTATACATTTACTGTATATACACTTAAGAAGAAGAATTTTCATCATGCTTGTTTGCAGAGAATGTATCAATGTACTTATTGAGTCATAAAGTTATATATCACTATAAATCTATCTATCTATCTATCTATCTATCTATCTATCTATCTATCTATCTATCTATCTATCTATCTATCTATCTATCCATCCATCTATCCATCTATCTATCTGTCTGTCTGTCTGTTTATCAAATCTGTCATTAAACAGGATTCTTATGCTGGGAAGAAAGTCTTGTGTTGTCTGGAAAGATCTAGTCTTAAAGCTTATTGATCTCTGCTGTATCATTTATGAATCCTTTTGGTTTCTTTTCCTTGAGGTCAAACAGGAAGTGGCGGTGGAGGTCAAACAGGAAGTGGCGGTGGAGGTCAAACAGGAAGTGGCGGTGGACACACAGGAAGTGGTGGAGGACCTACAGGAAGTGGCGGCAGCATCGCTGGAGACGCAAGACGATCTGAACGACAGGAAGGTTGATGTGGTGAGTGATTCATTCATCCGATTCTCTCCGATCTCTTCATCAGACGTTCATGATCATAATGAATGGTGTGTCGTTGTGTGCGTTCGTTTGTCCAGCGTGTCTCAGGCGTGACTAACGCTGCTGTTACTCAAGCTAACATGATCTTTGTGTGTTACATGTAGGAGTCTGACGGGTGGGTCATTATAAACAAGGTTCCTCCGTTTGAACCAGATAAAGTTCCAGGAACGGTTTCTCAAATGATACCAGAAAAGGTACAAGAAAAAGCCGTTGAGTTTCCTCCAAAGAAAATGGCTCCAAAAGTACCGGAAAAGGTTTCTATGATAGTACAAGAACAAGTTCCTCTAATAGTACCAGAAACAGAAGAGGTTCCTCCAAAGAAAATGGCTCCAAAAGTACCAGAAAAAGTTTCTATGATAGTACAAGAACAAGTTTCTTCAATAGTACCAGAAACAGAAAAGGCTCCTCCAAAGAAAATGGCTCCAAAAGTACCAGAAAAAGTTTCTATGATAGTACAAGAACAAGTTCCTTCAATTGTACCAGAAACAGAAAAGGCTCCTCCAAAGAAAATGGCTCCAAAAGTACCAGAAAAAGTTTCTACAATAATACAAGAACAAGTTCCTTCAATTGGACCAGAAACAGAAGAGGTTCCTCTAAAAATAGCGGAAAAAATTCCTCCGAAAGTACCAGAAAAGTTTTCTACGATAGCAAAAGAGAAGTTTCCCGAAGAAGTTCCTCCTAAAGCACCACCCAAAATCCCCCCGAAGGTTCCGGCGAAGAAACACACCGCCAGCTACAGATTCATAGCCGCAACGAGCACCGTATCGACCGGCGATCCTCCAGAAGACAAACCCAGCAAAGTTCAAGAAGCTTCCGAGCAGTTTTCCGACTCGACTTCCAAACCCTCCATCAAGGTGATTCCCGTGCCGGTGGAGTTTCAGAGCGTCACCGTGAGGAAGGTCGGAGAAGCCGAGGATCCCGGAGAAGCTTTGCTCAGATTTCCGGCACTGCCATATCTCGCCAAAACCTCCCCGACAGCCAGAGTGGTACGATATATCGTCCTCGGCCTGGCTTCTCAAACACAGACCAGAGATGGGCACTCGAGTTAGAGACTCGCACTCGAGTCGCATTTTAATAGACGTCAGACTCGACTCAGACTCGACCTGAAATGACTTCAGATTTGACTCAGACTCGATCTGAAATGACTCCAGACTTGACTCGGACTCGTGACATAAGACTCCACACTTGACTCAGACTCCAGTGATAAAGACTTGAGACTTGACTCAGACTCCAGTGATAAAGCCTTGAGACTTGACTCGGACTCCAGTGATAAAGACTTCAAACTTGACTCGGACTCCAGTGATAAAGACTCCAGACTTCAGACTTGAATCGGACTCCAGTGATAAAGACTCCAGACTTGACTAGGACTCGACCCGAAATGACTCCAGACTTCAGACTTGACTCGGACCCGACCCGAATTGACTTCAGACTTGACTCGGACTCGACCTGAAATAACTTCAGACTTGACTAGGACTCGACCCGAAGTGACTTCAGATTTGACTCAGACTCGATCTGAAATGACTCCAGACTTGACTCGGACTCGACCCGAAATGACTTCAGATTTGACTCGGACTCGTGACATAAGACTCCACACTTGACTCAGACTCCAGTGATAAAGACTTGAGACTTACATTTACATTTACATTTATTCATTTAGCTGACGCTTTTATCCAAAGCGACTTACAATTGCTATATATGTCAGAGGTCGCACGCCTCTGGAGCAACTAGGGGTTAAGTGTCTTGCTCAGGGACACATTGGTGTCTCACAGTGGATTCGAACCCGGGTCTCTCACACCAAAGGCATGTGTCTTATCCATTGCGCCACACCACCCCGGTGTGGCGAGACTTGACTCAGACTCCAGTGATAAAGACTTGAGACTTGACTCAGACTCCAGTGATAAAGACTTGAGACTTGACTCGGACTCCAGTGATAAAGACTCCAGACTGCAGACTTGAATCAGACTCCAGTGATAAAGACTCCAGACTTGACTAGGACTCGACCCGAAATGACTCCAGACTTCAGACTTGACTAGGACTCGACCTGAAATTACTTCAGACTTGACTCGGACTCGACCTGAAATGACTTCAGACTTGATTTGGACTCGACCTGAAATGACTTCAGACTTGACTAGGACTCGACCTGAAATGACTTCAGATTTGACTCGGAGTTGTGACAAAAGACTTGAGACTTGACTCAGACTCCAGTGATAAAGACTTCAGACTTGACTCGGACTTGTGACAAAAGACTCCAGACTTCAGACTTGACTCGGACTCCAGTGATAAAGACTCCAGACTTGACTCGGACTCCAGTGATAAAGACTCCAGACTTGACTCGGACTCCAGTGATAAAGACTTGAGACTTGACTCGGACTCGTGACAAAAGACTCCAGACTTCAGACTTAAGTGATAAAGACTGGACTCCAGTGAGTCCAGTACTCCATAAAGACTCCAGTGATAAAGACTCCAGACTTGACTCGGACTCGTGACAAAAGACTCCAGACTTCAGACTTGACTCAGACTTGTGACAAAAGACTCCAGACTTCAGACTTGACTCGGACTCCAGTGATAAAGACTCCAGACTTGACTTGAACTTGTGACAAAAGACTCCAGACTTCAGACTTGACTCGGACTCGTGACAAAAGACTCCACACTTGACTCAGTGTCTTGACTCAGTGATAAAGACTTGAGACTTGACTCAGACTCCAGTGATAAAGACTGGACTCCAGTGAGTCCAGTGAGCCCAGTACTCCATAAAGACTCCAGTGATAAAGACTCCAGACTTGACTCGGACTCGTGACAAAAGACTCCAGACTTCAGACTTGACTCGGACTCCAGTGATAAAGACTTCAGACTTGACTCGGACTCCAGTGATAAAGACTCCAGACTTGGCTCGGACTCCAGTAATAAAGACTCCAGACTTGACTTGGACTCCAGTGATAAAGACTTAAGACTTGACTCTGACTCGTGACAAAAGACTCCAGACTTCAGACTTAAGTGATAAAGACTGGACTCCAGTGAGTCCAGTACTCCATAAAGACTCCAGTGATAAAGACTCCAGACTTGACTCGGACTCCAGTGATAAAGACTCCAGACTTGACTCGGACTCCAGTGATAAAGACTTCAGACTTGACTCGGACTCCAGATGAAAGACTTGTGAACATCTCTGACACAGACTATCTCAGAAGCCAGAGCTTCTCAAACACTCTTGATTTGTGTTGTTGTTTTGGGCTGCCGTTTGACACAAATCCCTCCGGCTGGAATTTGCTGTCGCATTCTTTATTCCTTCTTTTCTTAGAGCAGGAACCTTGTTTCCTTCATCCACTTTTATTTCTCCCTTTATTTTCGGGATTGCCGTTGCTTTGCTTTTAGTCACGACTGAAGGAACGGCTGCATCTTTGTTTTGCACTCTGGCTGTTGCTGGAAATGTGGGTTTTATTCATAAGAGAGTCACAGCTAACAGAGAACGTTCTGGCAAAGTTATGAACAAACGTTATCTGTGTTCGGTTGCATCAACTGCTTAGACTAGTCTTAAAAGTTAGTCACCTACATTTTTTCTTCAAGACTGGTCATAACTTTTTAAAAAGTCATTTACATAAGATGGTAGATCGGTCTAATTTGAATTGGAAAAGTTAGATTGATTACCCATTGGTTAACTGCAAGTTGGTCAAACTAGTTCTTAAGACACAGTCTTAACATAGTTGCTAAGTTTATGCAACTGGCCCCCGGTCTTTAAGAATGTTCTCCAAACGTTAGAACAAAAACATGCATTAATCATGGAACGTTTTGCTGAAACATTTCAGTTGGAAGTTTTTGAATGTAACTGATTGTTTTAGAATGTTCATTCAAAAGTAACATTCCTTAATGTTTGAAGAATGTTACAATTGAATGTTTCCTTAACGTTCACATAACCTGCTTTTAAAACATTTAAAAAGCTGAATGTTCAGAACATGTTTCTGTTATCTGTGTGATCTTCATCGATCATGAGTGAAACGGCTGCTGAAGGTCTTCATTGTACACGAATGTGTGTTTTCATTCATCTTAATAACTGTGGAACTTATGCATCTTCTACTAACTTTGGTCAGTGTGTTAAAGATTGTTTTATAATCCTCATCATCAGAAATGCTGTTTACCAATGCAAACATTTAATTTAGTCAGTTGTTTGATTATTCATTAGGGGCCAAGTCTGTAAAAACGCTGAAGTTTTGCTGCAGTGTCTTTGGTGATGACGCCACCTGCTGGCCAAATATCATCATAACACTGGAATAACTTCACTGCAAAAGTTCTTTTTTGTCTTTTCCAGTACAAATATCTAAACATTTACTCTTCCTTGAGAAGCGAAATGAATGGAAAATGGAGTGAGTGTAAAACAAGAAAAAAGAATCTACTTAATTCAAAGGGAAAACAAACTTTTTTTCTGACCCACCAACAAATATTTGTTCTTTGCTGTATTAAAAAAAAAAAAAAAAATCTACGTTTATAGTGTTAAAGTTATTACCGGATGTTTGCAAAATACTTTTATCTCTTCTCCATTTTCATTTTTTTTTTTTTTAGTGTTGATTTTACTCTTTCTTAAAGTCTACAATCTAAGATTGAAAATCAGCTCCGATTTTCAGACCAAGACTAATGAAACACTACGAGGTTTTATTCCTGCAGAACTTTAGGGAATTGACACAAACCTCTGTAGGTGTGATTGTCCCTCAGCATCAGTGTGTTAGCAGCGCCACCTACTGGCAAAACATTATAAATAACATTACTACTTATCATAACCATAACATCTGCCCTGACCAAATGAATCTGCTCGACCACCGTTTGCATGCTTGGCTCAGAATCTGCATGCATTTTTATTCCTAATTATCTTATTCTTTGCACAATGCATATGCAGTGCAGCCTTATGAAAAAACCCTAAACGACAGACCCTTCACTCTCCTCAAATACCCAGAATGCTCTTGTGCGTGTGCGATCTGAACTCATCATGCATGTGTGTGTGTGTGCTTTAACGCTGTGTGTCTCTCTGTGTTCAGCCGAAGCCCAGTTTTGATGAGATGTCTCCTGAGCTCACGGCGCTCTTGCAGTCGACTCGCAGCTGGACTCCGCCTTCGTCTGCGCTCGCTTTACACAAGGTCTAGACTTCACATTAACACACACTGAGATCAGCCGCTCTGAGCCTGTGTTGGTGTGTTTAACTGCACGTGATAAATGCACAGATTAAGGCCATTTATCCGTCGGTCTCCGTCAGACATGACGTCATTTCAGCCCATCTCTCTCTCATCTCTCTTCGGGGTCATTGGTTAAAGACACGATTCCTGCGTTTGTTAGATTGAATCGCAGCGAAAAGCAGATTCTCGAGGTTTAGATCAATATTTATTATGGAAAGCACTTTACAAATATAAATTGAACTGACCTGTTGCATGCGAGCAGAGTTGTGATTGTTAACTAAAACTACTAAAAGCGTCTTCGGTCATTTAAATAAATCTGAAGTAAAATCAAATATAAATATTAGGGTTAAAGTAGTAAAATTACTGTAACTAAACCTGAAATAAAAAGCTAAATAAAATATTTATTTTTATTTAAGTTATATTTGTATTATTTATTTATTTCCAGTTAATTATTTTAGTGCTTCAGCTTAAACTTATTTCAGATTATTGCCAAGGCAACATAGTTTAGGAAATTCAAACTGAAATAAAAAGCTAATAAATAAAATAAGCTAAATTATAATAATAAAATGAAAAAAGCACACAAAACAATATTAATAAATAATAATTAAGTATTATAAGTAATACTGTAATGTTAATTAATTATATTAATAATTATAAATAATACAATAATTAGTATTAATAAATACTATAACATATTATAGAATTTATTAGCACTAATGATCTTATTATTTAACAAATTAGAAAAATTAAATAATGTATATTAACAAATAAATAATATGATCATATTAATTAATTATATTAATTATTATTAATGATAAGATAATTAATATTAATAAATACAGTAGTATATTATAAAATGTATTAGTATTAATTGTCTTATTATTTAACAAACTATAAAATAACACAATAATTTATATTAATAAATAATAATTATATATATATATATATAAAATATGAATAAATAATAATATATTATAGTATTTATTTATTAATGTTATAAACTAATTATTTATAATAATAATAATAATATTTATTTAAAGGTTTTTATTTTATTTTCAGTTTTAGTAATTTTGTGTTGTGCTTTTGTCGTTTTATTAGTTAGTCCTGCATTTCTGTTAAACGAGCCGATCACCTTATCGGTAAAGAGTTTGATTTGAGCTAAAGAATCACAATTGATTGACATGTTATTGAAACATGAGCTCGATCAATAGTTCTGTAGATGATACTTTTTTGTCCAATCACAGATGTTATATTTTCTGTGTGTTTCTCATGTGTCACTGCATCTCTTCCAGCCGTCGGAGAGTCCGGAGCGGCATCGGGGACAAGACGACGAGGACCAGCCGTCGGCCGAGCCTCAGGTACCCGAACCTCCAGGGGTGCCCTGGGAGCCTGATGTGTGTGTTCAGCAGTCGGAGCCTGATGTGTGTGTTCAGCAGTCGGAGCCTGATGTGTGTGTTCAGCGCTCGGAGCCTGATGTGTGTGTTCAGCACTCGGAGCCTGATGTGTGTGTTCAGCAGTCGGAGCCTGATGTGTGTGTTCAGGCGTTGAGCTCTGAGCGAGTCCTGGACGAGTCTGATGATGATGATGACACCAGTGACTCCAGCAGTGTAAACTCGGCTAACCTCGACGGGCCGCTCACACACATGTCTCACACACACGTTTCCCCCAGTGACAGCGAGTCTGGAGGCGAGAGCTTCTCTCTGTCCACCGATGATGATGATGATGATGATGAAGATGAAGATGAAGATCGGTCCCCCAACATGAGCCCGAGGGGTGGGGAGGTAGAACTGACGCCCAGTTTAGAGGTGACCTATGACCCCCACGACCCCGACAGATTCACCCCAATCCTGAAATCCCCCCGACATCCAGTGACTGTGTGTCTGTGATGATTCTCAGACCGCCAGCGAGCTTTTATGAGAGAGCTTCAGTGTTCACGAGAGCTCTGAGATCTCTAGACGCTGCTTTAGTGAAGCTTGTGTTCAGTCTGTTCTCTCCCAGAACACCTCGCTCCTCCCTGCCTTCTTCCCAGTGTTTGTTTCCATGAGGGAATCTCATTTAAATAGTGCTGGAGTTAGTTACCCAGCTAACAAAAACATGTTCTTGGTTTTTTCTTGGTTATGCAAATGTTAAAGTCCCCCTGTAGTCAATAATCATATCACTTAAAACTCATCTCTGATCACCAAAATGACATTTAAGTGTTTTTTCCTTAAAATATCTTGAATGTAACTCGACACCCTCGCCTCATTTAGTATGCGCGGCTCTATGAATATGCAAATGAGCCCTGCCTCCACTCACTCACTCAGCTCAGAGATCCACTGGTTGACGATCACACGTTGATCTGATTGGTTACAAGGTAGTTTGTGACGTCAGAAACACCAGCGATTTCAAAGCGTGTTTTTGAGACTGTCTTTGGTTCACTGCAGTTTTAAGGAGGAAATACTCAGCAATGGTGTCGACTTATGAACTTACACATGCTTTGTCTTAAAGCGTATTAAAAACACCACATAGACACATAAACAACATTAAAAGCTGGATTCTCACCACAGGGGGACTTTAAATCATTGTATCGTTCTTCAAACATTAGAATGTTCTCCGAAACAAGTTGCAACATTTAAAAAACGTTAGATGAATGAATGTTCTGTAGTGTGTGTGTGTGTGTGTGTGTTAATGACGAGTCTCTCTTCTCTCCTGTGGTTCTGCAGTCGGGCGTCTCGAGTTTCTCCAGGACTCTGTCAGGAGACGCTAACACACCAGACTCTCCTGTGATCCACACGGAAATGAAGACCGTCACATACGAGTCCCTGCAGGTGTGTGTGTGTGTGTGTGTGTGTGTGTGTGTGAATCTGGGATGATCTGAGCCACTCTTACTGGATGATGACAACTACTGACACACTACTTTACATTTTCTCGTAATTACGAGTTATAAAGTCACAATTGAATTTAAATAATTTAAATAAACTTGCATTTCTGACTTTTTTTTCTCAAAAAATGATACATTCTGACAAAAAAATTCTAACTGTATAACTCCCAAGTGCGTGTTAAAAAAGTCAGAACTGCAAGATATTAACACAATTACCTTTTTCATTTTTTATTCTGTGGCAGAAACAAGCTTCCATAGTTTAGGGTTAGTACGTTAAAAAAAAAATATATATATATATACTTTTATTAATCAAGGACGCATTCAAATGATCAAAAGTGTCAGTAAAGACATTTATGTTTCTGTTTCAAATAAATGCTGTTCCTTTGAACTTTCTGTTCATCAAAGAATCCTGAAGGATAAAATGTATCACAGTTTCCATAAACATATGAACTGTTTTCAACACTGATAATAATCATAAATGTCTCTTGATCATCAAATCATCATATTAGAGTGATTTCTGAAGGATCATGTGACACTGAAGACTGGAGTAATGATGCTGAACATTCAGCTTTGATCACAGGAATAAATTACACTTTACTATATATTCACATAGAAAACAGATGATTTACATTGTCATAATATTTCACAATTTTTGATCTAATAAACATGGAAAAGATGCAGTTTAGATGCATTTTATCGCGCGTCGCGTCGTGCAGAATCTGCTCACATCTGCTTACTTGAACACACACGTCACTACACTACACATAACGGTACGCTTGTTCATTTGCATTGAAGCAAAAGTGAAGATTAATAAGCATTTGGTGAACAGAAAATACATTATTATTTTCCAACATACTATATTTTTGGTGAAAAGGATGAAAGAGGAGATGCTGGATGACAGGATTTAGTTTGAATAAGAAATACAAATTTTATTACGTATATATGTGTTAATATATATATAAGCTGTGATGTAGTTAATCTGGTATTTCTTTATTCTTGGCCAGTAGAAGCTCTGAATGGCCGGTAGCTTAAACATGTAGTAGCCAAAATGGCCGGTGAGAGAAGTTAATGTGAAACCCCTGCGGCGCGTGTAGTTAGGACACGGTGAGCCCGAGACCAGACTCCAGATCAGATGCTGTGTTCTGAGACGGTGGTGTCGATGTGTGTGTGACAGGGCGAGACTGACGGAGACGCTGATCCTGGGATTCTC
Source organism: Rutilus rutilus (assembly GCF_951802725.1). NCBI lineage: Eukaryota > Metazoa > Chordata > Actinopteri > Cypriniformes > Leuciscidae > Rutilus > Rutilus rutilus. The sequence goes on from NC_140228.1 coordinate 835,924, forward strand.
ATGAGCGCTCAAACCATCACATCAGAAACCAGCAGCACCACCACAACCACACACATCACCAAGGTCAGAGAGAGCGCTGCTGTAACCTGGGTTTGTGGGAGTTATGAGGACAGAAATGTGTGTATGACATGGGTTAGGGTAGTACACTGGTAGTACACTGGTAGTACACTGGTAGTACACTGGTATTAGACTGGTATTACACTGGTAGTACACTGGTATTAGACTGGTATTAGACTGGTATTACACTGGTAGTACACTGGTATTAGACTGGTATTACACTGGTAGTACACTGGTAGTACACTGGTATTAGACTGGTATTACACTGGTAGTACACTGGTAGTACACTGGTAGTACACTGGTATTAGACTGGTATTACACTGGTAGTACACTGGTATTAGACTGGTATTACACTGGTAGTACACTGGTAGTACACTGGTATTATAACGTGAACGTGATTTATGAGGACATTTCCTGAGTGCTCGTATTTCAAATGGCTTTAAAAACACACTAAACAGTGTTTTATTACAAATGTGAAACTGCATAAAGTTTTCTGTGATGGGTAGCGTTAGTGTGTGTGTGTGTGTGTGTGTGTGTGTGTGTATGTGTGTCCTTGTTTATATTACATTGTGGGGACCAAATGTCCCCATAAGAATAGTAAAACCTGAGATCACCTACATTGTGGGGACCAGCCAGCGGTCCCCACTTTTCAAAAGGCTTATAAATCACACAGGATGAGTTGTTTTGAGAAAGTAAAAATGCAGAATGTTTCCTGTAATGGGTAGGTTTAGGGGTAGGGTTAGTGTGTGTGTGTGATGGGTAGGTTTAGGGGTAGGGTTAGTGTAAGGGGACAGAATATACAGTTTGTATGGTATAAAAACCATTACGTCTATGGAGAGTCCCCACAAAGATAGTGAACCAGACATGTGTGTGTGTGTGTGTGTGATGGGTAGGTTTAGGGGTAGGGTTAGTGTAAGGGGACAGAATATACAGTTTGTATGGTATAAAAACCATTACGTCTATGGAGAGTCCCCACAAAGATAGTGAACCAGACATGTGTGTGTGTGTGTGTGTGATGGGTAGGTTTTTGGTCGGGTTAGTGTGTGTGTGTGTGTGTGTGTGTGTGTGTGTGTGTGAGTGAGTGAGTGAGTGAGTGAGTGAGTGAGTGAGTGAGTGAGTGAGTGAGTGTGTGTGATGGGTAGGTTTAGGGGTCGGGTTAGTGTGTGTATGTATGTGTGTGTGTGTGTGTGTGTGTGTGTGTGTGTGTGTGTGTGTGAAGGGTCGGTTTAGGGTTAGTGTAGTGGGATAGAATCTACAGTTTGTACAATATAAAACGTGTGTGTGTGTGTGTGTGTGTGTGTGTGTGTGTGTGTGTGTGTGACAGACGGTGAAGGGCGGCATCTCAGAAACACGGATCGAGAAGAGAATCGTCATCTCAGGAGACGCAGACATCGATCATGACGAGGTGAGCCTTTAATACGACGCATTCAGGGTCATGAAACATTATTCCACATTAGGGGTGTAACAATATATCGTGTCACAATATATCACAATACAAAAAAGCAACAATATGTATCATGGATTGTTTACACAAAATAAAAATTACTGTGTGAGAAAAAATTCACTTTTTTGAAAATTCTGAGTTTTAGTGTCAGAACTACATTAAATATATATAATGTTGAATATAATGTATAATAATGTAATGTGGGAATATTTATGGCTCCTGATAATGATATATCAAATATCTGATGTTACAGTAAAAGTGTCCTACATTATTAAATATATCTAGTCAGTGACAGAGATCAAGCATATTCATCTACAATAATTCAGTGTTTTCATCTTCAGAATCATGAATATTGTTATTCTGGCGTCTCTATTGTCCTGTGCTTTGGGTTTCAGCACCAAGTCCAAGACTATTCATTTACACACACAATGTCATATTTAGCATTTTAATCATCATTACATTTTTGTTAGCCCTATATCATATGTCTGTGAGTATCGCAATAATATCGTGAGTTCAGTATCGTGACATGAGGGTATCGTTACACCCCTAGTCCACACACACATATGAAACATGATTCCACACACACACATATGAAACATGATTCCACACACACACATATGAAACATGATTCCACACACACACATATGAAACATGATTCCACATATATGAAACATGATTCCACACACACATATGAAACATGATTCCACATATATGAAACATGATTCCACACACACACATATGAAACATGATTCCACACACACATATGAAACATGATTCCACACACACATATGAAACATGATTCCACACACACATATGAAACATGATTCCACACACACACATATGAAACATGATTCCACACACACACATATGAAACATGATTCCACACACACACATATGAAACATGATTCCACACACACATATATGAAACATGATTCCACACACACATATGAAACATGATTCCACACACACACATATGAAACATGATTCCACACACACACATATGAAACATGATTCCACACACACATGAAACATGATTCCACACACACACACACACACACACACACACATGAAACATGATTCCACATATATGAAACATGATTCCACACACACACATATGAAACATGATTCCACACACACATATGAAACATGATTCCACACACACACATATGAAATATGATTCCACACACACACATATGAAACATGATTCCACACACACACATATGAAACATGATTCCACACACACATATGAAAGCCTGGTTAGCAGTAGCTGGTTCTGATGTGGGTGTCACTGTGGGTCAGGCTCTGGCTCAGGCTATTAAAGAGGCTAAAGAACAACATCCCGACATGTCAGTGACCAAAGTCGTGGTCCATAAAGAGACGGAGATCACGCCGGAGGAGGGCGAGGAGTGACAGGTAAGACCAGAGCCAATCAGAGCTTGATTTGGCTTGGCTGGCTGCGAGCTGATTGGCTGCTGAGGTTTGGAGCGCTGCTATTGGCTGCTGTACTAACGCTGGTGCCGCTTTGGCTGTTTACTTCATCATTCATCTGCGAAACTCAGAGGACTAGTGTGTACTAACTATACCAGCTTTCTGCTGGGACTGCAGTGTGACCGATCACATGATGATGATGATGATGATGATGCTCACTGAGATTAATTCCTCAAATCATGCGTGTTGTTGAGGAGAATGTGAATGATCAGGAAAAGGGGAAAATCCCACACTGAAGGAGGAACCTGAGTCAGAAGATCACAAGAAACACCCTAGCAACCACATAGCAACCGCCCAGAACACCCTGTCATTGTGGCTTTGGGTTTTGCATGGGAAAGGCCGTTCACATTTTCTTGAAGAAAATGTAAATCTGTTCAGTATATGATATGATGTCAGATCTCTGTACTATGCTGATGTTTAGCTGTCGTTGTTGGGTGGTATTTAAATGCATGACATCATCACTTGAGACGGGCACTAACACGCTTCGCTCTTCTGACGCTTCTCTCTGGTCCGTCATTCCTGCTCTTTACTGAACGATGTTCCCGTTTATATTTTCAGGATTAACGTCGTCTTCGTGCTCTCTGGAAGAAGCTCACGTGTTCACGCTGTGGAGAAAGAGGGACGCTTCAGAGAATCAACATAGACCAATGAATCGCAGCACACTCCATCTGAACACGTCTGGAGAAACACACACACACTGACTCTCACACACACTCACACACTCACATAATCTCACACACTCTCTCACACACACTCACACACACACACTCACATGATCTCACACACTCTCACACACTGACTCTCACACACACTCACACACTCACATAATCTCACACACTCTCTCACACACACTCACACACACACACTCACATGATCTCACACACTCTCACACACTGACTCTCACACACACTCACACACTCACATAATCTCACACACTCTCACACACACTGACTCTCACACACACTCTCTCTCACACACACACACACACACACACACACACGCTTACAGGCGCCGTCTGCCGCACTGGATCTGTTACTGCATGACAAGGGAACAATTCTGCTTTTTTTGTGAGAAGACAAAGTATATAGACATTTTAGGAACTCCTATACGAGCGCAGTGTGTAGTCAAACCACGGGACTGAAGAATATGTGAAATATAACGGATATCTACATTTATTTATTATACTGCTCTATCACTTTAAAAAAAGGACAAACTTTGCACAATATTTAACCAGGCAAAGATGTGCCATCCTCACCCGCCGCCCCTCATCGTCTCATCTCTGAATATGACACACAGATGACAGTATGAGAATATGAATATGCCACATTTTCTCACTACGCCATGTATCTTAGAGACGTGTTATGTTGTTTTACTTGAATTATACGCCTGTTTTTTTGTTTCTTCTTGAAAACTGTTGAGTCTAGAGGAACTAAACTGTCTGAAATATCAATCCCAGAGTTCTCCTCGCCACATCTGAGCCTTAAACTGTACAGAACGGAAGCCCAAATGTGTGTGTTCTGTCCTAGTTTGTTTCTCGATTCAGTGTGTGATGTGCAGTGTCGCCGCCCTGCTGACTGTTTCCCACTCAAGCTCAAATAAAAGCTCAATTCCATTTCTGATAACTCTGCTGTTTCCATTCATCCGTTTGCGTGAGAATATGCATTCATTAATATGGCATTTTCTATAATACAGAACAAATGAATTGGGTTAAACAAGATTATGCAAGCGTCACTTTCACTGAACCATTTCAGTTCAAATTATTTGATATGTAAACATTTGCAAAGGACAGGATTTTCTCCAAGAATTTGAGTTATTTTAAATTCATTTCTGGGTTCGTACAAGATGCTTAAAGTGCTTGACTTTTTGAAATGGAAAACCCTTGAACAGACATATTTATGAAGAAAAGTACTTAAAATTAGTGTTTTATTTTTTCGATGAAACAATATTTTTATGCAAAATGAACGCTCTAATATAAAGACATTTCGCTGTCTATGAGCCTGATATTGCTCAGATAAATATCCAAGTATATGACAGCTTTCATTCTTCAATATATCCATCATATATTCATGAAAAAATGCAGTTTGAATAAAGAAATCAATATCTTTATCATAGTATCCTTTCAATGGTTAAAGTTGCCTATATGTTATTGTATATACTTTGTATGTGCTGCACTTTATTGTTACTATTTTGTTTTATTAGTATATTTTTATTTATCTGTTTACCTTTTTTAGAATTTGAAAGATAGAAAAGATATTGTTTTGATAAGTGAGATTTCATTTTACAGTATCTGTACAAACCCTGTCATTCTCATTATGAATTAATGATCCGTTTGGTGGTGGTCATCATGTATCACGGTAATATCATGTTTTTGGACACGGTAACACCATTGAAATCTTTAGGAGTGCCATGAACATGTGCAATCATTCAGTACCACGGTATCAAAACATCCATGTACTTTATGTACTTACGAGTAAATAGTCCACACAATTTAATTAATAAATTTTATCTTATTATAGTCTATAATATAATAATATATATATATTTTTTTTTGCCTACTACTACCCAGCTAACAATTATGTTCTAAGGACGTTTTGCTAATGTTCCCATTAAAGGGGTGGTTGATTATGATTTGACTTTTCTAACTGTAGTTAGTGTGTAATGTTGCTGTTTGAGTATAAACAACATCTGCAAAGTTACAGCGCTCAAAGTTCAAAGCAAAGGGAGATAGTTTCTTTTACAGAAATTGCTTTTTAAGGACTACTGGTAGGGACTACACGACATTCCTCCCGGGTTAGTGACATCACTAACCCTAAAATTTACATAAACCCCGCCCCCGGGAACGCGATTTATAGATTATCATGACAGAATATGCTAATCAATGACTAGAAGATAACTACACATCATCTACATAAATTCACCAACTAACCCTTCAGAAATGTTGTCTACATGTCACTTCTTCTTGAGTCTCTCCATCATTCTGACTTCGGTTTGAACATAAAAGGCTAAAAGTTTTCTAAATTTTCAGTGCATGTCTGTGTGAGGTAATAGGAGCTGATAACACATGAGCTCTTGAAGCTCCGCCCCCTGTGCCGGGAGCAGCAGCTCATTTATGGACAGACACAAAAATGGTGCGTTTTTGCTCACCCAAAAGTGACAACTTTAACATGATATAAAAATATCTGTTGGGTATTTTGAGCTAAAACTTCACACACACACTCTGGGGACATCAGAGACTTATTTCACATCTTGTGAAAAAGGCATTATACCCCCCCTTTAAGCTATAAAATGTTATACTTTCTCTTACATGTTTTAAACATTTTAAAAAGCAAGCAATAAACATTGTGGAAACGTTACATTTGAATGTTCTCCTAACGTTCTGAAACAAGTAGTAACATTTAAAAACATAAGATGAACGTCCAAATAAAATGTTTCTGTGGAAAAAAAAACATTCCATAAACGATTTATAAAAATTTTAGAACATTATTAGATAACTTCGAACAAATGTAACTGAAAGAACGTTTTTTCATAACTTTTCACAATACGTGTAAACGTATTAAACTAATTTCACTCTCTGAGGTAAATGAATCTGGACGTGCACTCGCTCCTCCCGCGCGTCACAGTATGGTTCGCGCTCCAGAGATCTGCGCTGCGTCATTTGCGTACGCGTGCCTGCGCATCCCTGTGTGTGTGTGAGAGTGTTTGGGCTGCGCAGTTTGCGTAACTGTGCCCGTGTCTACGCACGAGCCTCGGTCACTCGCTCTCCGCAGTTCCGTGCTGGCGCAGCGCGTCCTTCCGCCTGTGCTCGTCCTCGGCCTCGCACACAACAACAAAGTATTAAATTCTGCACTGGCTTTCTGACATTCAACACACACTTTCACAGTGGATCAAAATAGCACAATAAAGGTAAGAAATTTATTTTTGGAGCAGACTGAAGCAGCTGCTGAATTATTGCATAATGTTTTGCGCGGGATGGCGGCGCGCGCCCGGCGCGGGAGTGTTCGTCATGGCCCGCGCAGCTCGCGCCACTAAATTCACCTCAGCGCGCCGCGATCCGTCGAGCTCCCGTTTATCGAGCACATCCCGCTGCTCTCCAGTGCTGATCGGTGCTCTGGGCTTCTCCGGGCTCGTGTAGTGGGAAAGACGGAGGATAGTTAGTCGTTTTTGTTCGTTTTATGTCGGCTGACGATTATTTATGTGCTAATGCTAAGATTAGCTTCCAGAGAAGCAAAACAGACTAGCGCAGAAATGACAAAAAACACCGATTAAACTTCAGTTTATTGACCGAGGAAGATATTTAGAGAGAAAACGACTTTTTTATTTGATAAAAACACACCTTTTGTGTTTATATGAAGTAGTTTCGGCGTTTGTGGCCCGTGGCAGTCCATTCAGAACAAACCACAAGCATCATGTGTCCATTAAGGTATCAATGATATTTAACAAACCACGTGAAATGTGTTTAAATGCATTATGTTCTGTTTTCAAATGTGATGTTAATGATTATTTATTAAAATGAGCCGTGACTTCATTCGTTTGTTTTTATCAGACACTAGTTAAATGCTCAAAATGATTTTTCATAGAGAACTTACATAACCTAGGCTATATGTGTAAATACGAAAAATATTTTGTATAATATATATAGCATAAAGTGTATATATTTTAAGTAATTAGCCAAAATAGTAACATGATTGTTGGACATATTAGTTCCTTGAAACTAAAATTGTAGGCTATATCAAAAAGGCCAAATGCCAGTTAGGCTAGTTGGTCAGTTTGCTATAGCCTATATTACACTATATATTTTTATGGAATATTGCAGTTTATTAATAAATCATTTATCCATGCTCATAATTTAAGTAAATGTGCCTAGTAATTTTTAATCAAAAGTAATCATTTACTGGCACGAGGGCAGGACAACCTGTCACTCACATGAGATTGACCAATAGCAAACCACAACCCAAGTCCCGCCCTACATTTGACTCGCCGTTCCGCTTCATGCTGACTTTAATGTAGTTGTCACGATGCTGGAATGTCCAACTTCGAAACGATACCTTGAAAAATATCGATATTCGATACCACGGGGAAAACTGCCATCGTTGAATTACATTTACAAAAAGTAAACTGTAATAAAATAAGAACAAATAAACAAATTGCAAATGATAGCACAAATAAATACAATAGAATAAAGAGATAAATGACATTTTTTTAGTGGGTCTATCAGTATTCAGGTAAGAAATACTACAGAAATTAAAGTAATCATGTAAAATAACACAGGATAGTTTTCATTGTACAGATTAATGCTTATAATTGAAGTTACAAAAGTTATTCAGCCATGAGCAGCCAGTGATTTTCTCTCTTGTTCTTTGATTAACAGCAGGTTTATTATAGGCTGCTGTCACTTTAAGAGCTTATGCACTGACCCAATATACTGTTATGTATGAGTTTTCTCTCAACTATTAAGTTATTACTATTAACTTTTAACCAAAACTGACTGTATTTACCTGAATACGGCGGACATTTTGGCCTAATTTTCTATGTATTTGATCATTTACGCGCGATAAGCCATGGAAAAGAAGTAAATTTAGTTCTCTCGAGCCGTTTACGAGGCGGCTTTACGAGAGCGCCACTTCAGTGATCACGCGCTTTTGAGGTGAGTGCGAAACCCGCGGAAATGACTAAAGGTATGCGCAATACAAGCACTATTTAACAGGAGCGAATGAGAGGAGGCGGCGAGTGAAACGGTGACCATTTCAGTATCGATACATTTTTGACGCCGTTATTTTAACGTACCATGTTTTGTCCCAAAGTTTTAATTTGATTCCATCACTGTATTTGTAAGCTACTCGATCAATGTGTCAATCAAGCTTATTTCCCGCTCTCTTCCCGTAGGATCCCGCTCCAGTATGTCCGAAACTGTGAAGTATGTGGACGATGAGCACAGGACCATCTTTCTGAAGCTACTGAACGAGCAGCGATTGGAAGGAGAGCACTGCGACATCGCGGTCGTGGTGGAGGATGTGAAGTTCAGAGCGCATCGCTGTGTGTTAGCGGCGTGCAGCAACTACTTCAAAAAACTCTTTAAGAAACACGAGGTTGACAGTTCGTCCGTCATCGAGATCGACTTCATCCGCGCGGACATCTTTGAGGAGGTGCTCAACTACATGTACACCGCGAAGATCTCGGTCAAGAAGAAGGACGTGAATCTGATGATGTCCTCCGGACAGATTCTCGGGATACGCTTTCTGGATAAGCTCTGCTCGCAGAAACGCGACATGTCACCCGACGAGAAAAACAACGATGCTAGGAACGCGAAGTTCCCGTACGACATGGTAAAAATGGGGCTTCCGACGGAAGATCCTCCTCTGAATCCGGACGGCGACGTTCAGGTGCTCGGCGACCAAGACGACACCCCATCGGACGACATCGTCGAGGAAGCGCAAGCCAATCACGACTTAGACAAATCGCCTAATAACGCCTTACGAGTGCAGGAGGCTATCCTGAAGGAGCTAGCGCAGGAAGAGGTGCACAAAGTTAGCTGCTACGACCAAGAAGTGGAAGCTATCGACGCCGAGCCTAAAGAATTAGCGGCTCAGACGCTCTCGTTCGCCGATAGCATGGGCGACGTGAAAGACGAGCAACCGCCGGGATGGACGACGGCGACCGCCGACATGAAGTTCGAGTATCTTCTCTACGGCCACCGCGATCAGTTAGCGTGCCACGTGTGCGGGAAAACCTTCATGGACGAGAATCGGCTGCGGAAACACGAGAAGCTTCACTCGGCTGACCGACCGTTCATATGCGAGATCTGCACTAAAGCGTTCACCACGCAAGCTCACTTAAAAGAACACTTGAAGATCCACACGGGCTTCAAACCGTATCGCTGCGACGCTTGCGGGAAGTCGTTCATCCGCGCGCCGGATCTGAAGAAACACGAGCGCGTCCACAGCAACGAGCGGCCGTTCGGGTGCCAGATGTGCGAAAAGGCGTTCAAGCACAAGTCGCATCTGAAGGATCACGAGCGACGGCACCGAGGGGAGAAGCCGTTCGTGTGCAACTCGTGCACAAAGGCCTTCGCGAAAGCGTCCGACCTGAAGAGACACGAGAACAACATGCATAGCGAACGCAAACAGTTGCCCGGCGGCGGATTGCAAAGCGAAACCGAACAGCTGCAAGCGGCGGCGATGGCGGCCGAAGCCGAGCAGCAGCTGGAGTCCATCGCGTGCTCGTAACACACTTCAGTCTTACTACTGTTCATACACATTCTGTTCTCTCTCGTTTTAGAATCGTTTCTTTTTATATGTAAATGGTGCGAAACGTTTTTCTCTTACTGTACAGTTCATACCAAATGTATTTGAGTATTTATGGCAGCTGACGGACGATGAATTGTTCGGTGAACCGGACGCGTTTGTGATGTTGTTGTGGCGAGAGTGGAGGAGTCGCTCCATCCGTTCCCGCTGGCGAAAGCTGCGGCGATTTACACTTCGAGATATTTTTGCTGTAATAAAAGACTGGTGAATCATTCAGCCGTTGTGATGTCATTTCCTGCCGTTTGTTTTTCCCACAGAGACTCGTGATGTGTTGATCGAACTGCTGCCTAGACTAGTCTTAACACGTTAGTCGTGTGTTTTTCTCATAAACTCACGTAAAATATCTAATTTGAATCTGAAAAAGTATTATTGATTTTTAATGTAGTTTATGTGTCTATGTGGTGTTATTAATCTGCTTTAAGTCAAAGCATGTGTAAGTTCATAAGTCGACACCATTGCTGAGTATTTCCTCCTTAAAACTGCAGTGAACCAAAGACAGTCTCAAACACACGCTTTGAAATCGCTGGTGTTTCTGACGTCACAAACTACCTTGTAACCAATCAGATCAACGTGTGATCGTCAACCAGTGGATGGCTCCAGCCTCAAACCAGGCTCATTTGCATATTCATAGAACCGCGCATACTAAATGAGGCGACGGTGTCGAGTTACAGTCAAGATATATGAATTTTTTTCAAAGAAAGAAAATGTTTAAATATGTCATTTTGGTGATCAAAGATGAGTTTTAAGGGATGCAGTTATTGACTTTTACAACTGACAATTATTGACAAGTCAACTAATATTGACTTGATATTCTTGATATCGGTAATTGTATTTTCACTAGTGAAATGTCACCTTAGGCTCCCGTTCAAATTCAGTTGTTGGCATCAAGAATTGATTTCTTACTAGTTGAAATTCCATTTTCACACATCAGAAATACACTTCTTACTAGTAAAAAACAAATTTTTATATCAATAATTATGTGTTTACTAGTGTACATGTCTGTTCTTGATGTCAACAATTGAATTGCTAATAGAACATTTTTCATTTTTGATATCAATCATTTTTGTTTCACTAGTGATAATGTTAATTTCTGATATCATGAATGTGATTGTTACTAGTAAGAAAGCCATTTTAGATTTCTGAAATGAATCTCGAAGGGCCAGTTGTTCAGAAAGTTTAATCTGGATCAGAATGATCTGGATTTGGAAATCCCATGTTTTGCTATCAGGATCAGGTGATCCGTCTTACTTTTGTGCCGGTTTTTCAAAGCTAAACTGGATTGGATCACCCTGATCTGGATGTAAACTTTTTCCGATTGCCAAATCTGGATTACTGGTGCTCTACGGAAGCCCCAAAGGGACATGGTCATGGAAAAAATATGAGATAGGGAAGAAAAAAAATACTTCAATGCTTTTGCGTTCTCTCAGAAAAGTTTCGTACAGCGTTCACCAAAAAAACTTTGTGTAAGATCTTTTGACTGGTTCACCTCTTATGATTGTGCCAATGTAGTTTAGAAACAGTGATAAAACACTTTGAATTAAATATAACATGATTTTTACAGCTGTTTGGGGATTATTTAATGGTGCCAAAATCTCTTTTTTACTTTACAGTAGGCTACCGAAAGGCTTAATATAGCCTAATGTCTAGTATTACTTTAACAGGTAAGCTAATCAAAAGCAAAACAAAAATATGAGTGAGTGTGTGTGTGTGTGTGTATTACATGATACAAATGTTGTATTTTTGACCAATTTTAAAGTTTTACTACATTTTCTTCCTGGAATCCACCTTGAAATCCCACCCCCTGTTGGGATCAGGAATAATCCTGTTTTTTTGGATCAAAGTTATCCAGATCCTACTGACAAGTTCTGAACAACACAAACTGAAGGTTTGATCTAGATTAAAACTAGGATTGGATTCCGTGATCTGATCTGATTTCAGATTCCTTCTTTCCCTTGTGAACGACCCATTTTCAAGATTTGATCCAATCCGATCAGCTTTCCTTTGAACAACTGGCCCTGATTATTGATATCAGAAATACATTTCCAGACATCAGAATAAATAACAAGTGTAACATGTTGAAATACATTTACTGATATCAAGAATTAACATTTCAACCAATGACAACTGAATTCTTGATATCAGGAATTTATATTTTTACTAGTAACAAAGTAGCCTGTTTATTGATATAGAAACGTATGGTTTTTACTAGCAGAATTGCATTTCTGAAATTGTCAACAATTTAATTTGAACGGCAGCTTATATGGTGACATTTAACTAGTGAAAATACAATAACAGATATCAAGAATTATAGTTTTTACTAGTTGAAATTGAATTCAAGATATCAACGATTCGTATTTTTGCGAGTGATGACGTCATTGTTGATGTTAAAGAATTCACAATTTTACTAGTGGAAATGTAATTCCTGATATCAATTAATATCCTAGGAATGAATCAAAGTCAAAACTGCTTGCCATATAAATCACCATGTAAAGATATATTCCTTCCAAACAACTAAACAAATGCAATGGGAGTTGACCGATCCCAGTGTTGAGGCTCCTGGGATCACGAGGGAAGACTCGTGCACGTGTGGTTTGCTCCAGAAGGTGGCGCTGTGGCTGATTTTGCGCACTTGATTAGAAGAGGAACTTAAAAACTTTCAGGTGTGACAGGTGACATGCATTCTGATGCCGCTGCGAAGTCCTCTCAGGTACAGAGAGCTTTATCAGATCACTCATCATGTTCGACTCGAGTCTGTGTAAATGTGACTCGATTAACTCAATCCGAATTAAAACGGGTCATTAGTAATACTTCTGATGCACGCGGTTAATTAGACTCTGATCTGCTGTCTTTACAGTGACTAGTGCAGAAAACACTGGACCAACTTTACAGGATGAAACTGGAAAAGGAAGGTCATGAGAAGAGCAGTAAGAAACACGAGAGAAGGTCAGGATTCTGGCAATGTTTACCTTATAAAAACGTTACATTTGAAATGTAAATGTTCACGAACGTTCCATTTCGTCATTTTGCAGACATTATGTTACAGAATGTACATATTCAAATGTAACAAGTTTGACATTTAAAATAAGAACGTCAAACTAAACCGTTTCATGACCGATGTATGAATAATGTTTTTGTTGTTACGTTTTGAGAACATAATTAAAGACCAGATAACTTTAAGGCGAGACACCCCAGGTGAATAGGGTATAAAATAACTGATAAATGGCACCATACTTCACCAGTTGATTGATTTAATTAATAATTCCAACAAAAACTAATTGTATTACAAGTTTACTGAAATGTTGTTTGTTTAAATATGCAAATTAGACGGTATCTAATTAAATATGCACTAATTTGCATAATTGTATAGAACAAAAAATCTGAACATTGGATGAAGACCGGTTCAGAATTCTTTTTTAATGTTTATATATATATATATATATATATATATATATATATATTAGAGTCAAAGGACATCTCTATTTATCAGTGCACAAATCAGAAAATACTGTCAACAGCCAAAAATAAATAAATTTTTGCCATTTGTTTAGAAATAAAATGTCTAAAATCAGGAAAATTATATACGAACAAACCCCTCTGTGAAAACATTCATAATATAGATAAGAATAAAAGTGTACAGTTTGGTGTATGTCAGTGTTACTGAAGTGATCACAGGCTCAATGTAGGCGGAAAAACTCATTTTGAGCAAACGGCCTGTAAAGATATACTGTAACTGACATCTACAGACGCACACAGATCAAGTGCAATAAAAGATACAGTTAAAAGTGTATTTTGGATGTTTTCTGTCCAATAGTCTGAAAAAAACACTCAAATCTCAAACTTGTCAGATGCCTGAAACAACTCTGGTTTAGCCTGTAGTGTCTCTCCTTAAACGATAACCTTACTCATAACTGAAAGAACGTTCCCTGTTACCTGGAACGGCATCACGTGAGATGAACAGGGATATTGCAGGTTTAATTAACGAGGATCTCTTGCATGTGTCAGTGAGAAGAAGTCCAAGCGTTCCTCTAAAGACAGAGGAAAAGACTCGGAGTTGAACGGCAAACACAAGCATTCCTCGAAGGTAAAAGCATCGTGACAGAAGGGCATTAAATAATGATGCATGTGTGTCTGAAGTGTGGTGTCGTTTCTAGAAGAAACCGTCAGACTCGGGGGAATGTCAGCAGGAGTCTGGAGTCTCCAGGTGTGTCTTCAGCTCTAATAATGATAATAATAATGTAATGCATGAAGTTCTGTGTCCCTCACGCATGTTCATCTGTTTTAGCAGCAGAGTTCAAAATGAAGCAGGAGATGCTGACATGGATGTGGTGAGCGTCGTTTAAAGATATATAAATAATGATTCTTTATTGGCATTGAAAGTTCCATGAAGAATCTTTAATAACATCCACTGCATAAAAGCAAAAGAAAAAAATGCATGAACTGCTACTCAAAGGCTCTTTAGGGAGCCGAAAAGCTTTATTTTTAAAGTCCCCCTGTGGTGAAAATCCAGCTTTTAATGTAGTTTATGTGTCTATGTGGTGTTTTTAATCTGCTTTAAGACAAAGCATGTGTAAGTTCATAAGTCGACACCATTGCTGAGTATTTCCTCCTTAAAGGGGTCATATAATGCCATTTTTGTACAAGCTAATATGATTCTTTAGGGTCTAAATTAAAAGTTTGTAATATACTTTAATTAAAAATTCTCATTAGTATTGTAAGAAAACACTAATTTTACCTGGTCAAAAACAGCTCTGTTTTCAGCACGCCGTTTCAGTGCATGTGTCTTTAAATGATAATGAGCTTTGCTCACCCCGCCCCTCTGTTCTGTGCGTACACCGTATTAGACATTCTCTGACCGTATCTAACACAATAACCACGTGTTATTCGTTATAAACGTGGGATTATGAATTATATTGAGAACGTCGTACATAGAAAACATGCTGTAATGTACCCTGAGTGTAAACCTTAGACGCATTCATCGTGAAGCCTGCAGCAAGGTTTGCAAATTTCGCAAAGATTAATATAAATACTAATATAAAGGTTAATAAAACATTACACTCACATCTTCTGGAGGTTCAGCAGGAACACGTTGGTACCGATCCGTTTTTCCTCGTTTGTGAAGCTGTCTGGTGTGAAATGATTTGCGTAAACATGAAAGCACAGATGATCGTGGGGAATCCTCGTGAGGGAATCCCCGCGTCAATCCTTTGGCCATATCTCTTCAAAAACAAAACTCAGCCACTGCTTCTTTAACGGCTCGGATTTAGGAACATCCAAATGACTGCTGTGTTCCTTATTACATCTAAGAACAGAACACCACAATCGCTTAGACGCCATTCTACTCCAGCATATCAACAATGGCGGACTACTATGACGACGGCTGTCACAGCTTGCTCAGGGCGGGTCTTGTGTTGAAACACGGCTGTCAATCACAATAGCGGGAGGGGCGTACGATCTTATGACGTCACAATATCGAACGGCTTGATTTCAGAGATGGTCAAACATATAAGGAGATTAAAACAAAACCACTGGATGGATTTTTATCATGATAGGATGGTTGTGTACAGGCACTGCCAACAGACATTTCAGTGCAATCAACTTGTAAAAGTGCATGTACCATTATATGACCCCTTTAAAACTGCAGTGAACCAAAGACAGTCTCAAAAACACGCTTTGAAATCGCTGGTGTTTCTGACGTCACAAACTACCTTGTAACCAATCAGATCAACGTGTGATCGTCAACCAGTGGATCTCTGAGCTGAGTGAGGGAGTGGAGGCGGGGCTCATTTGCATATTCATAGAACCGTGCATACTAAATGAAGCAAGGGTGTCGAGTTACAGTCAAGATATTATAAGGCGTGAACAAAAAAAACACATTTCAATATGTAATTCTGGTGATGAAAGATGAGGTTTACTGGATAAAGTGATGGGCTACAGGGGGACTTTAAGAGACTTTAACATATTCTCAAGATCGAAACAGGTTTTTCTCATGTTTAATTGCAGGATGCCACAGCAGATCCGGATGAAAGGCAGGAGATCTCAGTTTCACTTCTTATGATTGATTAATTGTGTAACTTTCTAAAGTGAGTATGAGTTTAATAAAGCCGGTTATGTTTGTGTGATGCGCCAGAACTCCACATGACGGACTCCAGAAGTCCAGCCCGCCGGAGAACAGCGAACAGAAGGTATTCTGAGGCAGGATTTGCTCTTGTTTGCAGGTTTAGTATTTAATCGCTTCCGTTTCATCCTCAGATTCCATCAAAAAGCTGCAAGGAGCGTCTCAATCATAAAGAGAAGAAAGATCTGAACCATGTGGAGGAAAACCTCAGGAAGGAGAGGAAGAAAGACTCGAATCAGGTGTGTGTTATGAATCAGGTGTGTGTTATGAATCAGGTGTGTGTTAAGGTGTGTGTTATGAATCAGGTGTGTGTTATGAATCTGGAGTGTGTTATGAATCTGGAGTGTGTTATGAATCAGGAGTGTGTTATGAATCAGGAGTGTGTTATGAATCAGGAGTGTGTTATGAATCAGGTGTGTGTTAAGGTGTGTGTTATGAATCAGGTGTGTGTTATGAATCAGGTGTGTGTTATGAATCAGGAGTGTGTTATGAATCAGGAGTGTGTTATGAATCAGGTGTGTGTTAAGGTGTGTGTTATGAATCAGGTGTGTGTTATGAATCAGGAGTGTGTTATGAATCAGGAGTGTGTTATGAATC
This sequence comes from Rutilus rutilus, assembly GCF_951802725.1. Lineage (NCBI taxonomy): Eukaryota > Metazoa > Chordata > Actinopteri > Cypriniformes > Leuciscidae > Rutilus > Rutilus rutilus. Next base: position 852,926 of record NC_140228.1, read on the forward strand.
AGGTGTGTGTTAAGGTGTGTGTTATGAATCAGGTGTGTGTTATGAATCAGGTGTGTGTTATGAATCAGGTGTGTGTTATGAATCAGGTGTGTGTTATGAATCAGGAGTGTGTTATGAATCAGGAGTGTGTTATGAATCAGGAGTGTGTTATGAATCAGGTGTGTGTTATGAATCAGGTGTGTGTTATGAATCAGGAGTGTGTTATGAATCAGGTGTGTGTTATGAATCAGGTGTGTGTTATGAATCAGGAGTGTGTTATGAATCAGGTGTGTGTTATGAATCAGGTGTGTGTTATGAATCAGGAGTGTGTTATGAATCAGGTGTGTGTTATGAATCAGGAGTGTGTTATGAATCAGGTGTGTGTTATGAATCAGGTGTGTGTTATGAATCAGGTGTGTGTTATGAATCAGGTGTGTGTTATGAATCAGGTGTGTGTTATGAATCAGGTGTGTGTTATGAATCAGGTGTGTGTTATAAATCAGGTGTGTGTTATGAATCAGGTGTGTGTTATGAATCAGGTGTGTGTTATAAATCAGGTGTGTGTTATGAATCAGGTGTGTGTTAAGGTGTGTGTTATGAATCAGGTGTGTGTTATGAATCAGGTGTGTGTTAAGGTGTGTGTTATGAATCAGGTGTGTGTTATGAATCAGGTGTGTGTTATGAATCAGGTGTGTGTTATGAATCAGGAGTGTGTTATGAATCAGGTGTGTGTTATGAATCAGGTGTGTGTTATGAATCAGGAGTGTGTTATGAATCAGGTGTGTGTTATGAATCAGGTGTGTGTTATGAATCAGGTGTGTGTTATGAATCAGGAGTGTGTTATGAATCAGGAGTGTGTTATGAATCAGGTGTGTGTTATGAATCAGGTGTGTGTTATGAATCAGGAGTGTGTTATGAATCAGGTGTGTGTTATGAATCAGGTGTGTGTTATGAATCAGGAGTGTGTTATGAATCAGGAGTGTGTTATGAATCAGGTGTGTGTTATGAATCAGGTGTGTGTTATGAATCAGGTGTGTGTTATGAATCAGGTGTGTGTTATGAATCAGGTGTGTGTTATGAATCAGGTGTGTGTTATGAATCAGGTGTGTGTTATGAATCAGGTGTGTGTTATGAATCAGGTGTGTGTTATGAATCAGGTGTGTGTTATGAATCAGGAGTGTGTTATGAATCAGGTGTGTGTTATGAATCAGGAGTGTGTTATGAATCAGGAGTGTGTTATGAATCAGGAGTGTGTTATGAATCAGGAGTGTGTTATGAATCAGGAGTGTGTTATGAATCAGGAGTGTGTTATGAATCAGGTGTGTGTATAACAGGGGTTCGCACAAGCTGCTTAAAGTGCCTGACGTATGGAATTTGACGTTTAAATGTAAGTCCTTGAAAACAGTCATATTTATGAAGAGCGCTTGAGTTATTGAAAGACAATATTTGTGAAATTAGTGTTTAATTTTATCGATAAAACAATCTTTTTACTCACAATTACCGCTGCAGCTCGTCTGATATAGAGGTTTTCTCACGGCTATGAGTGTGATATTGCTCATATAAATATCCAAGTATATGATGCAGCTTTTATTCTTCAAGTCAATCATATATTCATGAGGAAAGAAATCAGATTTAATAAGGAAAGCGATATCTGTGTCATAGAATCCTCTCAGTGGTGGAAGTTACCGCAGTCACTGCATCCGCTGCTCTTTATTTCTGCCATTTAGTTTTATTAGTTTATTTTATATATCTCTATTTACCTTTGTGAGAATTTGAAAGATAATAAAGATATTGTTTAATAAGTGAGATCTCTGATTGAAGTCCTTGAAAACCAAAAAAGTAGTGCTTGAAAAGTCCTGGAGTTTAATTTTCCAGTCCCTGATATAAGAGTGCAGGATTATTATTATTATTATTATTATTTTATGTTCCTGCTTATCATGGTCGGTTACGTTTGACTTTTGGCATTTGACGGATGTTCATCAGCGTTTGTGTTGGTAACGCAGGAGAAGGACGGAGAAGAGAAGAAGGTGAAGAAGAAGAGGGTGAAGGATGAAGAGAGCGAAGAGTCTGCGAAGAAAAGGAAAAAGCAAAGTTCTGAACACGACAAACCAGAGAAGAAGAAGAAGATGAAGAAGGAAGGAGACGAGGAGGAGGAGCGGAAGAAGAAAGAGAAGCTGAAGAAAGAGGACAAGAAAGACGAGGAGTCTGATAAGTGGAAGTGGTATGTGCTTTCCTTCAGGTAGTCTTAGAACATTCATTTGATCAGTTCAGCTCCTAAAATTAAAGTATGCACTTCATTAAACTTGATTTTGAAAATCGACTAAATATCAGAATTATTGATGTCACACATGTAATGCAATTTCTCTGCGGTTCATTTTTCAGTCCGCATTTTTTTTTTTTTATAGGCTGAAATAAACTTTAATAATTGTTACTCTTATTTAAAAAGTAAATGAAGAATGAAGTGACGTGCGGAACTGTTATTGTGCAGATGCCGCCGGTCGGACACGCATATATGTGACGCACACAGATCTGTCGTAACTGAGTGCGCATGCGCAGTGAGCACATGTCAGCTGTGGCTGCTTCTGCGGGGAATGAAAAGATGTTTTTGCGTTGTTTCGCGATTTATTTATATTTCAACGGAACGTAATAAAGGCGCTTCGCTCGTTTCTAATGTCAGACGATATTATTCTGGAGCCGCAGCGGCTAAAACACTGCCAGACTTCAGGTCAGTTCAGATCTTCACTAGATCACATCTGCGCATGCGCGTAAGGTGAAAGGTTGCTGACACGGGAAACTTTAATCGGATAATAATGTGGAATGGTGGATTGCAGCTTTAATAGACATTTTGCTGAATATTAACACAATTTTAAAATCAGTATTATTTAATGAATATTTAGAATTAATTACAATATAATTATACAATTATATTATAATAAAACAATTATTTTATATATTTTAAAGTAAATTCATCTTTATTAATAAATTAATATTTTTATATAATAATCGACGATTTAAATTAATTTGTATTAAATCTTTTTATATAGTAATCAATAATTTGACACATAATTACGTAGAATTGTGTATTGCTTTGAGCTCATATTAATTGGTGCAAGACTGTTAAATAACTTAAAATATTATTTTTATTTAATATAATTTGTAATATTAAATAAGAATTTATTATTTCATATATTCATTTAAAAAAATCCGTGGACATCGGTCATGCAAATCTGTTTTTCAATAAATAATTTATTAATAAATTATTAATCTTAATTAGTTGTACAGTTTAAGCATATTATGTAGAATTGTGTATTCAGTTTCTTTATTAATATGAATCAGAGTGAGACTGTTTATCAAATATTATCTTAATATTGTTTTTATATTATTTTAACATATTTAAAAATATTTTATATTATTTCAATATAATATTTTTATATTTTAAATAATTCATTAAAAAACTGCATAATTTATCAATAAATAATTAATAAATCATTCTTAAAATGTACATTTTTACACATTAAACATAAAATGTATTAATATTTGAGGTTGAATTTGCAGACTGTATAATTGCTCATTATATTCACTGTTAATGTTTCATATTTTTCATGCATCTGCTTATGATTGATTCTTCAACACTTTCTGTGTGTGTGTGTGTGTGTGTGTGTGTGCTTGATGAATAACCTGTGCGTGTGTGTGTGTGTGTGTGCGCGTGTGTGTGTGTGTGTGATGAATAACCTGTGTGCATGCGTGCGTGTTTGTGTGCGTGCGTGCGTGCGTGTGTGTGTGTGTGTGTGTGTGTGTGATGAATAACCTGCGAGTGAATGTCCAGGTGGGAGGAGAGCAAGTCGTCGGACAGTCAGAAGTGGAGCCGTCTGGAGCATAAAGGCCCGTACTTCGCTCCAGAATATGATCCGCTGCCCGATAACGTGCCCTTTTATTACGATGGTAAACATGTCATGTGATCAAGTCGGCTCTATTTCCACAGCGCTTCATACAGTACAGATTGTTTCACAGCAGCTTGACAGTAATACACAGCAGAATAAGTGTTGATATGCTGATGAAAGACTGTGTGTGTGTGTGTGTGTGTGTGTGTGTGTCTTCAGGGCGGCTGCTGAAACTCAGTCCAGCGACGGAGGAGATCGCCACTTTCTACGCCAAGATGCTGGACCACGAGTACACCAGTAAAGAGGTGTTTCAGAACAACTTCTTCACTGACTGGAGGGAGGTCAGAACCCAACAATAATCTCTCGCATAAACACACTATCATGCTGTTTCTGAGTCTCCTACAACAGATTCACATTCACACAAGCTCAAAAACACTGTAATGTCCTCATAATCTCCACTGCAGCGTCAGCTCTTTCCTCTCAGTGTCTGAAACGCTTCTAAGCTCCGCCTCTCTGAGAGCTGCTCTGCTGTGATTGGTCAGAAAGCAAACGCTCATTATCATATCTGAATCTCAGCTCTTGATCACAGTGACGATGGCGTGGGTTTCACCGTATCGATCTCAGAAAACAGCGTCTTCTCCACACGAACAACACGAACCAAACTCTCCCAGTCTCAGATACACTACAGTGTTTGAGGGCGGGGCTAAGAGACGCTGCTCAGCCAATCAACACCAAAGGCGGGCATTATGCTAATTAGTTACACTGCTACATTGTCTTTTAGGTGACAACTTTTTGTTGTTCGCTTGTTAAATGTGTGAACTATCCCTTTAACTCATGCACAATTTAAAGTTGTTCTTTTTTACTTTGTTTTGGGCTTTTCATTAAAGTTTTCACTCAGTATCCCAGTTTTCAGTGGAGTTTGAGTTCTCTTACACCCCTGGTAAACCTAAACTCATTCTTGAATGGTCTTGTCTTCAGGAAATGACTGACGAGGAGCGGAAGCTGATCAAGACGCTCTCCAAGTGTGACTTCAGCCACATGCACAAGTACTTCGTGGAGAAGTCGGAGGAGCGGAAGAACATGACGAAGGAGGAGAAGCAGGTGTGTGTGACACAGACTTATTTAATAAGCAACTCTGCACTGCAAAAATGCTTTTCTTACTTAGTATTTTTGTCTTGTTTCCTGTCCAAATATAAAAAAATTCTTAAATCAAGATGCATTTACTAGATGAGTAAAATGCCATAAGATTTTAGGTCTTGTTTTCCGTGGGAATTAATTAAAATTGAGTGAGTTTTTGCTTAAAACAAGCAAAATTATCTGCCAATGGGGTCAGAAAAATAATCTTAAAGGTGCAGTGTGTAAGTTTTAGCAGCATCTAGTGGTGAGATTGTGAACTGCACCCAACAGAAGTTACGGTGGCCGACAGGAAGTGATGTCGTCGTCTGAGACAGCAGAGAGTAGCCAGTTCAGCAATGAGGTTTCTTTACAAAGATTAAGAAATTATGTTTACTTAATTATTCAGTAAAATGATGTTATTGCGAATATTATTGTTACTTGTTCATCATTGTGTCAGTGTTTTATTCGTTGACTTTAGCTGAAGCTTCTTATCATGAAGAACAACATAGTGATGAAACGCATTTGTCCGTTCAGGGCCACCGTAGAAACGTGGATGTAAGCGGAGCCGCGGTGTGTGTAGAGAGAAATGCCTCATTATAAGCTAATAAACACATAACGCTTCATTATGTAAGGTCTTCATACACCACTGAAAACACAGTTATGAATATGATATTACATTTCTGTCAACAGATCCTCCTAAATATTACACACTGCACCTTTAATTCAAACAGAAACAAGATTATTTTTCTGACCCCATTGGCAGATCATTTAGCTTGTTTTAAGCAAAAACTCACTTTATTGATTTATTCCCCCAGAAAACAAGACATAATATATTATGGCGTTTTACTGCTGAAGTAAATGCATCTCGATTTAAGAAGTCTTTGATATTTGGACTGGAAACAAGACACAAATACTGAGTGAGGAAAGCATTTTTTTGTAGTATATTTGTAAAGAAAGACTACATGCCCATATTCAAACACGCATACCCATAGACTAAACTCGTAATATACGCATGTGCACGGCGTCAGGTTTGCGTTTTTGGAGTTTGAGAACTTTTCAAAACCTCTTTCTTGAGCTTTGCTGCTCGATAACGCAAACTTTGAAATAGTTGTTGTGCAAATGAACGTCCAGAACACATTAAACGTTTCTGTTTCCTGTGAGAACGGCGTGTGTTAGCGGCCACTAAGTTAATCACTAATGATCTTTACAACGGAAGTGAATCAATCAACTAACTTTATCTGGACAATAGGCTTTACAGCAGCTCTAGAATAAAGTTAAACAATCTCTGCTACTGTAATCTCCTGTTATCACTGTAAAGCTGCTGTGAAACATCTGGACTGTTAAAGCGCTGTATAAATGAAGGAGACTCGACTAGTGTGACTCTAGGTGTGTTTCAATCAGGTCCTGAAGGAGGAGTCCAGTCGTCTGATGGAGGAGTACGGGTTCTGTGTGCTGGACGGACACCGGGAGAAGATCGGGAACTTCAAGCTGGAGCCTCCGGGTCTGTTCCGCGGGAGAGGAGAACATCCGAAGATGGGAAAACTGAAGAAGCGCATCCAGCCGGAGCACGTCACCATCAACTGCAGCCAGTGAGCAGTGCACGCATCTCAATTCAGGTCTTATTTGGATAAGGACAGAGACAATTAACATTATCCATTCACTTACATCACTATCACTATAGAAATACTTTATTTTTATTTATTTATTCCAGAATCGAGATTAATTCAAATGAAATTGCTTTCTTTTTGTCCTTGCTTGTAATGAGGTTGAGTTGCAGATTTCACAGAGGCTTATTATTCTTAAAATTAATGAATTATTAAATTGTCAAAGTTTCAAGTAGGAAATTATTATTATTTTCTGTACATTTGTATTCAATTGAAAAGCACAGAATTTATATAGAACTTTATTATTATTATTATTAAAATTAATTATTAAATTGTTAGTTTTATGAATTCACTTAATGACCACTGTTTTTGATTATAAAGTTGTATTAAATCATAAAGCATAGAATCCAAGCTCAAAATTGGTTTCACTGGGACTAATTGTCAAAAATAAAGAATTATTTAATTTTAGCTGTTTTAATCTTTTAATGATTAAAATTTAGTTAAAATTAAATTGAATTTTAGGGGAAAAAATAAAACCAATTTCTCAGGAATTATTCTTAAAATTAATTAATTATTAAATTATGAATTCTGTTGTGTAGACATTGTTCTTTTAATGATTAAAACGATTTCTCAGAAACATATGAATGAATGAATGATTAAGTTTAATCACGGTGCTCGAGTATCGCATCATCTTTAACTCGTTTTCCTCAGAGACTCCAAGATCCCAGAAGCCCCTGCAGGACACCGCTGGAAGCGCGTCCAGCACGACAACACGGTCACATGGCTGGCGTCGTGGCTCGAGAACATTCACGGACGACCCAAGTACATCATGCTGAACCCCAGCTCCAAACTCAAGGTGTGTGTGTGTGTGTGTGTGTGTGTGTGTGTGTGTGAGTGAGTTTGAAAAGCATCTTTGTCTCTCGTTCTGTCCTTCTGTTCACACTGAGACAGCGTTTTTATTAATGAAAACGAAGCTTTATGAAACCGCTCTCCAAAGTGGATCAATTTGAAAACGCTATATTTTCTAAATTATATATTTTCTGCTATATTTACTGTTCCCGCGTTGTAGTGTGGACTGTAGTTTGTGTCACATGACTAATCTTACGCCATTGTTTTTATTGTACCAATAGATATTCATGTCTATACTGGTATTGAGCATGTTATGTGCTGTTCACCTTCACACTGTTGATATAATATATAAATATAGATAGATAATAGTTACTTCACACACTCTTCATATCACACTCCTGCAAACATGACAGAGTTTACTCACATTTGCAAAACATGAGAGCCGTTGCTTTTTAGACAAACATATAATGATGAGTGAGACATATAACGGCACACATCTATGATGATGATGACGATGATGATGACGATGACGATGATGATGACGATGATGATGACGATGATGATGATGATGATGATGGTCTGTGCTCAGGGCGAGAAGGACTGGCAGAAGTACGAGACGGCGCGTCAGCTGAAGGTGTGTGTGAACGCCATCAGAAAGCAGTACAAGCGCGACTGGACGTCCCGGGAGATGAAGAGCAGACAGAGAGGAGTTGCCATCTACTTCATCGATAAGGTGAGCTCGTCACGGATACAGAGCCAGAGGGGGGCGGGGCTTTACATCCAGCTCCGCCTCTCTGGACACAATGGGTGTCGCTTAAAGGCCCAGCCACACCCTAACTTAGGTTAAACTCCACCCACAGGGTTCGTACAAGGTACAAACTTGAATTTGACTTTTTTGAAATGTAAGTCCTTGAAAACAGCCATATTTATGAAAAGCGCTTGAGTTATTGAAAGACAATATTTGTGAAATTAGTGTTTAATTTCATCGATAAAACAATGTTTTCACACAAGATTAGTGCTGCAGCTCGTCTGATATAGAGGTTTTCTCACGGCTATGAGTGTGATATTGCTCATATAAATATCCTAGTATATGATGCAGCTTTTATTCTTCAAGTCAATCATATATTCATGAGGAAAGAAATCAGATTTAATAAGGAAAGCGATATCTGTGTCATAGAGTCCTCTCAGTGGTGGAAGTTACCGCAGTCACTGCATCTGCTGCTCTTTATTTCTGCCATTTAGTTTATTAGTTTATTTTTGTTTATCTGTTTACCTTTGTGAGAATTTGAAAGATAATAAAGATATTGTTTGATGAGTGAGATCTCTGATTGAAGTCCTTGAAAACCCAAAAAGTAGTGCTTGAAAAGTCCTGGAGTTTAATTTTCCAGTCCCTGTACGAACCCTGACCCTGTTAGATCCAGAGAGGCTGTGCTGTGAGAATGACGCGCCTGATTCACACAGGTCGTTGTGTGTGTGTGTGTGTGTGTATGTTCTGATCAGTGTGTGCTGTGTGTGTTGTCCAGCTGGCCCTGCGCGCGGGGAACGAGAAGGACGAGGACTCTGCGGATACGGTGGGCTGTTGTTCTCTGCGTGTGGAGCACATCTCGCTTCACCGGCGCCTCGACGGACTCGAACACGTCGTGGAGTTCGACTTCCTGGGGAAAGACTCCATCCGCTACTACAATAAAGTGCCGGTGGAGAAACAGGTCACGCAAACACTGATTTTTTTTTTTTTTTTTAATGAACCCCTTGGCGTTGTGCTTTTTTCCTGCATCATGGCTGATTTGTTGATGTTCCTGTCCAAAAATTCTATTTTCTTTTTTTAAAACGTTTTTATTTATTTATTTAACTTCATATCTAGTTGAAGGAATCTCTTGGATTTTAGATGAATGAATGCATTATTAAGTATTATTGATACACAATGAATGTGAGAGATGATTATGGCAGCTCTGTTTGTGTTTGTCATGATTGACTGCTTTATTCTGATCTTTCACTCACAGGTTTTCAAGAACCTGAAGCTGTTCATAAAGCACAAGGATCCAGAAGATGATTTATTTGACCGAATTACAGTAAGTGGTGATTGTTGAATCATGCAGCTAAAATAATCATAATGTCCCTTAAAACTCATCTCTGATCACCAAAATGACATATTTCAATGTGTTTTCCTTAAAGTCTTGAAATATCTTGACTGTAACTCGACACCCTCGCCTCATTAAGTATGCGCGGTTCTATGAATATGCAAATGAGCCCCGCCTCCACTCACTCACTCAGCTCAGAGATCCACTGGTTGACGATCACACGTTGATCTGATTGGTTACAAGGTAGTTTGTGACGTCAGAAACACCAGCGATTTCAAAGCGTGTGTTTGAGACTGTCTTTGGTTCACTGCAGTTTTAAGGAGGAAATACTCAGCAATGGTGTCGACTTATGAACTTACACATGCTTTGTCTTAAAGCACATTAAAAACACCACATAGACACATAAACTACATTAAAAGCTGGTGTTACACCACAGGAGGACTTTAAATATAGTCATTTGACTTATTTCTTTTGTAATCTTTTTTTTGTGTGTGTATAATTTTTTTTAATATTTTTTTTTCAGGTTATATATAATATTTATTTTTTAATTTCAGTTTTAGTGTATTTTACTACAAGCTGAACTAAATGACAATTGTAAATGTTTTCTTTGGCATTGTCATGTAATCTTTCCTACTGCATCATGTGCTATCACATGTTACTAACCAGCACTACCCAGCATTCAGTCTGTTGAGTTTATGACACTATAACATGTTTTTCTGTTCTTTTCAGACGATCAACCTCAACAAGGCCCTGAACGAGTGCATGCCGGGACTGACGGCCAAAGTGTTTCGAACCTTCAACGCCTCGACCACACTGCAGGATCAGCTCAACAAACTCACCACAGGTCAGACATCACACACGTCTATTTATACAGCTTTATATTATACAGAGTGTTTCAGAGCAGCTTTACCGAGATAACAGGACAATAATGCAACAAAGTTTGTTTCCAGAAGAAAATAGCGTCACAGTCCAGCTTAAGTTCATTTTATATATATATATTAGGGCTGGGTAAAAAATATAGATTTCTCGATTTTAATCGATTCTCATTTTTACGAACCGATATTGATTCTTAAATCCCAAGAATCGATTAGTCATCCTGTGTTCAGTTGATGAATGAATGTAACATTGTAGCGCATCCCATCCACTACATCACAGTAATCTTTGTGCTTTGATACTATTGATATGAAACAAAGTCTCAGATTTCAAATTACGTCCATTTTCTTACGAAATTCAAAAACATAAACAGCGTGTTGTCGCTGTGGCGTGAGATCGCTCTGACTCAGCTCTAGAGAAGCACATGATCTTCTCCTCCGCCTTAATAACACCAGTTACAGCGCGAGATAAACATGAATGAGCTTCTGAAAGTGTGTTAAAGATAGAGTACAACTTATCGAAGTCCGTATCATGTGACATGGAGTCGCTCAGTGTTTCAACCGTGGAAAGACGTCAGTAAACAATGTCATGTAACGTCACATTTACCTCAGAAAAACCGTATCCAGTGGCCATAAACTCATCAGTCAGAGAGAGATATTAACTCTAGAGAGGAGCATTCTGCTAAATATATGCACCATATTACACATTCATTATAATTTTTAATGTTCTTCAATTTTTAATGCATGTTTGAATAAATCTGGAAAGTTTTTTATGACAGCCACCATTTAAATGTTTATATAATTTCATATAACTTTATTATTGTAAATACATTACATATACATAAGTGTATTTTAAGTGTTTGTATACAAATCAGTTCATTTTTACCTTCAGTATTATAGCAGGCTAATGAAGCCTATAGGCTACACCTGACTCCCATAGTTACAGCATTAGTGAAGAGATGTTTTCCTTGAGAAATTTTGTCATGTATTGCAGCTGATATCCAAAATAATCAATATAGAATCGAATCGTAATCAAACTTGAATCTAATTGTGAAATTTGTGTCAGTACCCAGCCCATATATATATATATAGCCGCTCTGGAGAAAACCATGATGTCATCCTCCAGTTCTCATATGATGGTATCAATGCAGCAGATCAATAATATTGATGAATATTAAATTGAATATCCCCAACTAAGGGGACATTTGCTCTGACTGAACACTGAGAAGGATCTTCATAACCAGAGTTGATGTTCATGCTGGTGTTCTTTCAGAGGACATGACGGTGGAGGAGAAGATCCTGTCGTATAACCGAGCGAACCGAGCCGTAGCGATCCTCTGCAACCACCAGAGGGCGGCACCCAAGACGTTCGAGAAATCCATGCAGATCCTGCAGGAGAAGGTGCGGCATAATCCATAATCCACAGATCTCAGGCATCACACTGCTGCTTTACAGTTCATTAGTAATGACCTTTGCAATAAAAATTGTGAAATATTATTCTAATGTAAATCATCTGTATATATATATAGTAGTGTCATTTATTCCTGCCAATGTTCAGCATCATTACTCCAGTCTTCAGGGTCACATGATCCTTCACACATCACTCTAATATGAGGATTTGATGCTCAACATTTGATTATCATATTTTTGTGGAAAATGTGTACCATCCAGAAATTTGGGATACTTTTTAGTTAGGATGCATTAATTTGATCAAATGTGACATTTATAATGTTACAAAAGCTTCTATTTCAAATAAATGCTGATCTTTTAAACTTTCTATTCATCAGAGAATCCTGAAAAATAAATGTATCACAGATGTGACACTGATAATAATCATAAATGTTTCTTGAACATCATATTAGAATGATTTCTGAAGGATCATGTGACACTGAAGACTGGAGTAATGATGCTGAACGAACACGTCACAATATTCCTCATTATAATAATTAATGCGCAGAATAAAGGGGCGGGGCCTGGTTGAGTTAGTCAGTAGTGTGTTAAACTGGCGGTTATGGAAAGGGGCGGGACATTTCACAAACACACTCGAAGCGCTCGACCAATCACAACACACTGCTCCAGCCGACCAATCAGAGCACAGTGTGCTTTTCAGAAGGAGGGGCTTCATAGAGACAGGAAGTAAACAGAGCGTTACTGACAGACGGGGAAGAGAGGAGCCGCAACAATGGAGAATATGAGGAAAATAATCAACATTCAAGCAGGAAAACCTGTTCTAGTAGAGCCTGAGACAATGGCCTCTTTTACACTGAGACTTGAAATTGGATTGAATTCAGACTTGAAGAGTGTGTTGCAGTATTTAAGACACATAATGAAACCGTTTCCTGTCGTGAATCGCTCGCGGCGCGTGACTTTAAGGGTCAGATGTTATTGGACTCGAGGTGGTTTTGTAAATGCAGGAAAGTGAAATGGGTTTTTCATTCAGCTCTAAAATCAAGGTCACGACTGGAGCTTTAAAGGACGAGGCTGTCAGAAATAATCACAGACACACACACAAACACAAACACACACACACACACACACACACACACGGTGTAAAGTGCAGAGCTATTGTCCGGTTGCTTATAGTGTTCGACCTCAGCTGAGACCTGAGCGATGAAAGCAGAGTCAGCACACACACACACACACACACACACACGCGCACACGCACGGCTCTTCTAGGTGTGTGTGTGTGTGTATATGTGGTCTGGTCAAAGGTGACGCTCACATTCGCTTACTTCTGTTTGTGTGTTGATGTTGCAGATCCAAAAGAAAAAGGAACAGATTGAAGAGGCCAAGAAAGAGCTGAAAGAAGCGAAGAGAGCGAATAAAGACGCTCCGTCTGACAAATCCAAGAAGTAAGAACTGTTTTTAACTCAAGGTTAGTGGAGCTGATGGTGTGCCAGCAGCTGGAGAACAAACACTGAGACGGATACACACACACACACACACACACACACACACACACACACACTCGTCCTCAGCCGTTTCAAACGGTGAAATTACCTTCAATCTGACATTTAATTTAATCATTTCTTTTTTCACACTCTATTTAAATGCAGACAGGATTGTATCATTACATTCAGAAATCATGGGAAATACAATAAAACAAACTGCAACCGTGTCTTAGTTCCCCCCGCTTCACTGCAGGATTATCAGGATTTAGAACGGGAACAATTACACAAACACAGATTATTGGAGCATTTATTATAAACCCCTAAACTAATGTATTAAAGAGAAAGAGGTGTGTGTGAAGTAATCTTCCTCATTCAACACACATACAGATGTTCATTACATTTATATAAGCTTTTTGGAATGTCAATGTTTCAGATGATACAAAATGTGACTTGCATGGCAAAATCTACAATATTGGTATTTAAAAAAAAAAAAAAAAAAAAATACATTAAAAAAAATTCTCTCTCTTCTCTCTCTCTCTCTCTCTCTCTCTCTCTCTCTCTCTCTCTCTCTCTCTCTCGCTCTCTCTCGCTCTCTCTCTCTCTCTCTCTCTCTCTCTCTCTCTCTCTCTCTCTCTCTCTCTCTCGCGCTCTCTCTCCCTCTCTCTCTTTCTCTCTCTCTCTCTCTCTCTCTCTCTCTCTCTCTCTCTCTCTCTCTCTCTCTCTCTCTCTATCTCTATCTCTCTCTCTCTCTCTCTCGCTCTCTCTCTCTCTCTCGTTCTGTCCATCTTTAGGCTGGTGGAGAAGAAGGAGAAGCTCGTCCAGAGACTGTGTGAACAGTTGAAGAAGCTCCAGCTTCAGGAAACGGATCGAGAGGAAAACAAGGTCATCGCTCTGGGAACGTCTAAACTAAACTACCTGGACCCGCGCATCACTGTGGCCTGGTGACTACTGACAGACAACACACACACACACACACACGTGCTCTCTCTCGCTCACTCACTCACTCACTCACTCACTCACTCACTCACTCACTCACTCACTCACTCACTCACTCACTCACTCAAAACTTAGAAAATCAAATCCAATTCGAATGTTTTATCACAAACGAGTGTTTCGGAGGGAGTGTATAAGCGTGATTGACAACAATTTATTTTTTTACGTGTGAAAATTTCGGTGGAGAATGTTCGATCTGCAGGACACGTGTGTAAACGACTTTACCCGGACGCGTTGTGTGAGTCTCTTTAAGGCGAGACACGGCAGGCAAAAACATCGGGGTTTTTTCACTGGTCAATTTTGATATTTGTCTTCAATAACACGTCTTCTTTCAGACTTGTGGTGAAGAAAAGTCAGAAATACACATTTAGGTCTTTATTTTACACACTTCGTCTGTTTGCGTCTGTAGATTTCTCATAAATTCAACAAAAGTTGCCGTTCTTAATGAACCCGCTGCTCCGCGATCTCTGTCTGCTCCTGTCATCACACACACCGCTGGAAAGCTCTCTCTCTCCTGTACAATGCTGTCGATCCAAATATGGTCATTTCCTTTTTATCAGCAACCAATCGGGAAAGTAAAAGGGCTGAATGCGCAATCTCATTGGCTGATGATAAATCTTTAAAGACTTTTCTCTCTGAAATCTCCACTTCAGCAGCACCGACACACACCACACTTCCCAGTCTTGTACCTAGTTATATTATGAAGACATTTACAGAGGGATTTGTAAATATATTATTCCTAGCCTGATTTATATAACATTTTATTCCAAAAAACATGGCGAAAATAATTTTTAAGGCTATTGACAGTATATTCTGATTTACAGGATAACAGAAGTAGATCTCCATAAATCCCTCTGTCATTTTTTCCCATCTAATATGTGAACACAATGAAAAAATCATTTTTAACCTGGCTTTATCCAATACTCAGATTTCGTTTTTTTTATATATGCAAATTAGCGCATATTTAATTAGATATTGCCTCATTTGCATATTTAAACTGGGAAAGTGTCATGGTGATATCTGCTAGTTAAAAATGTTTACCCTATTCACCTGTAGTGTCTCGCCTTAACACCGCGTGTTTATATTCATGTTGCTGCTGATTGGATTGATATTTTTGACACACACACCAAACAAGAGAAAACACACAGCATCTCAAACCCCGTTACACACCGTTACCAGGAAACATGTCGTTCAAGACGCTGTGCACCGGTGTGAGCTTGAACGATGATCACCAGCTCTCCAATCAAACTCCAGCATTAATTGGGTGGAAAAAGCGTCACATTTTCTGCCGTAAACGACTGAAAGTGCCGTTAATGCCCCGATATACTCAGTTCTTCGTTTTCTGCTTGTTTCAAAGCTTCGTGAAGTTTCATCACTAGCTTGAAGTATATCAGGGCCTATAGCGAGATGGTCCTCATTGCAGAACACGAGATCCAGGGGGAGGAGTTAGATCCAGATCCAACTCCTCCCACCTTACATATACCTAAACCTACCCATCTCCACCCCTTAGATCTGGGTCCAGCTCCGCCCCCTGGATCTGGTGTTCTGCAGTGAGCTGCTACTGCCTTTAGCGGTGGTGATTGACAGATTTATTGATAGATTGAGTTTCCTTCAGATCACGATGACGCTCTAATCACATGATGTTGCTTTATAGGTGTAAGAAACACAACGTCCCCATTGAAAAGATCTACAATAAAACCCAGCGGGACAAGTTCACCTGGGCCATCCACATGACGGACGAGCACTTCCAGTTCTGAAGCCTGAACACCTCTCAGGTTCTGTTAGCATCTTGTGTTTTGTTTTGAGCTTATCCGTTGTGTAACATCATGATGATAATAATAAAACGTCTAGTTTGATCACTTCACTGCTTCAGGTTTGATTGACAGCTGTCATTCGTGTTCTGATTTGCATTTCACACGGTTTAATATGAACACGTCAAAAAATCCTGATGGTTTCTTCCATCGCAGCTCTTCAATATTTGATCATGCGCTTCCACCCGGTGACTTTAAATGAGGGAGAAGCTGTTCTCTGAATGTCAACGTGCCGACGTCTCGAGGGATTGACGAGGTGTTGCGATCGACTCCTCTGCGTTTCTCCCGGTGTCGTCAGTGAGTCGGGATCAGCTGGAGACTGCAGTGGGATTAGGCCCGGATTAGGCTTCGCTCTGAGAGGGAACGGCTGGGAATAATAAGGGATCCGCAGTGTGTTTGCAGGAGTTTCCTAATATCATCTGTATCTCTGTAGAGCGGCTAATCTAAAGGGTTAATCAGGAGAAATGTGTGTGTGTGAAGCATCTACAGTCCAACCAAACATCACTCAGACACCAGAGATCATCTTTTATATTATTAATAGAGTGATCAGGACACTATAGTTCACTTCTGTAAGTGAGGAGAGCAGAATAAAGTAAACTGTGACATATTATACCCAATAATTCTTCATGCAGAGACTAAAATGGGACACTTTGAGCTGATCATGTTTAACTGAAGTCTTTAATTGCTAATGCTCTTTTTACACACAGACTGAACACAATGAAGCATTGCTTGGTGATTGGTTGAGCTAAACTGGTATTATCTAATTGTGTAGTTAAATTTAACAGCTGACAGATATTCAACATAATTCATGTGTGAGACAGTCTAACAGAAGGACGGACAAAACCAGTCAAATATCAGCTGAGTTCTGCTCATATTTTATTACCATTTTCTAAACTAAAGCGAATAAACTGTGATAATGAGAGGAACGTTGGAGTCGTCTTTGGTTTACTCAGACAGATGTTAGTGTTCCGCTTCGTTAAGACTCAATCACTCATGTTTCTCTCTGGTTTTGAGTGCTGTCCTCTGACTCCGCTAGATTTAGTTTCGCCTCCTGAAATGTTTCGTCTGTGTTCGACTGTATTGAAGCTGATGGTTTTGTTTCTCCAGAGACCTTTCTGAAGTCAGCCATGCCTGTTATCCGCCATCTTAGACTAGTATGCATTTTATTTATTTAATTAAAATAAGTTCAACATCCTCTCTCAGTTCGTCTCTGATGATCCTGTAGTTCAGGGCTTTTCAATCTTTTAGATCCACAGAGCCCAAAATATGATCATCCTATTCCTAACATTTGAACAACATCTGTCTTTTACAAACACACAATTGATACACAAACTAATTTTAGATATACAATATCATTTTTTCAATTAAGTTGCATTATTATGTATTTTGTATATAATGTGTATGTATTTAATTTTAGTCTTTTTGTTTATTCATTTATTTTATTTTATTTTAATAGAATGTATTTACTTATTTATTTTATAATCTTATTTTTTTTGGTTTTCTAGATTTTAATCTTGTTTTTTTTAATTTAAAAAATCACATTTATTTATTTTTAATTGAATTTATTTACTTTTCTAATAGATTTAATTTTTTTTTTGCTTTTTTTTTCTCTTGACTTTTCCACATTATTTTAATTAAATTTACTTATTTTAATATATTTTTTACCGTTTTTCACTAGACTTTAACACTTTATTTTAATCTAATTTATTAGATTTATTTTTGTTAATCCTATGTTAATTTAACATTTAAAGCACTTATTTATTTTTTATCTAATTTAATTACTTATTTTAATATTTATTTATTAACTTTTTTATGGTTGTTCTATTTTTAAATTTAACATGTAAGCACTTTATTTATTAATTTGGATTTTTATATATATATATATATATATACGGTATATACGGTTTTTCACTAGACTTTAACTTTATTTTAATCTAATTTATTAGATTTATTTTTGTTAATCCTATGTTAATTTAACATTTAAAGCACTTTATAAACTAATAAACTATAAACTGTTATTTTTAAACAGATAAACTAATTTAATTACTTATTTTAATATTTATTTATTAACTTTTTTATGGTTGTTCTATTTTTAAATATCTATTTAAATATCTATTTTTAAATCTATGTAAGCACTTTATTTATTAATTTAGAATTTTTTTTTATATATCATTTATTTACATATTTTAATATTTATTTTTCACTTTTTTTTTTTCATGGACCCCTGTATTTTGAGTGTTATTTATTTATTCAGTTATTTATGAGCGAGTAAGCAAGTAATTTGCAGATATGGTTAATTATGAAAGTTTTGTGGCTATATTATGCTAAACTAGCCTGAGATTTCTTCCCTATTGTGCCGTATATCCGAGTGAAGAGGCTTTGGGAACAAGAACAAATGTAGGGCGGGGCTTGATTCTGTCGGTTTGCTATTGGCTGATCTCATGTGATTGACAGGTTGCCTCGCCCTCATCATCAGAGAAGAGAAGAGATGCTGCAAGAGGAAGTTATTCTGATTCCCGATTGCTAAAATAATGATGATGTGCACCCATAAATCATTTAGAATAAACACTGCAATATTTCAAGGTGAATTTAATCCAGCTAAAGATTTATTCGACCCAGTTGTTTCACCTACATTTATTTCTCTGAATCTGTGAGTGTCTGGCAGCTTGACATCATGTTTCTCCAGTAACTGTCGTTCAGGGATTGTAGTGAAAATGACATTAGAGATGTTGATTATGTGCCCTTTGACCCTCAGGGGTTCAATAATATCAACGTTAATCGTTTTTTCAGTACGCAGCCCAGATTAATACATGTCTTTTTTTAATTAAGGCTTGTTGTCGTCGTGACTCTCTCCTGCTGGTCGTGTGTTGATGCGGTTTCCGAGTCCCATCTGGACCATCAGTCGCTGCGCCACATCAAAGCTTTCGGAAGAATGGCGGGAAAACAGAGCGATGTCCACGATCATCCGCACAGCCGGTGATTGACACTTTGTTTTTCTGCTCCACACGGAGTCGATGAGGATCTGATGAACACAGCGGCTCTAAACTCCTTCATGTGTGTTTCTGAGGCAAAGTGCTGATTTATTCAGAGGAACAAACACGACTGTGGTTCATGATGAATACTGAGAGTTTGTGTTCCTCTGCACTTTAAATGAAGCCAAAAAGAGTCGCTTTTAGTTGAGGCTTTCCGTCAAACGTAACAAGTCCTCCTGTAATCAATAATGTTATCCCTTAAAACTCATCTTTGATCACCAAAATGACATATTTAAATGTTTTTTCCTTGAGAAAAATGCCTTATAATATCTTATGTAACTCGACACCTTTGCCTCATTTAGTATTCGCGGTTCTATGAATATGCAAATGAGCCCCGCCTCCACTCACTCACTCAGCTCAGAGATCCACTGGTTGACGATCACACGTTGATCTGATTGGTTACAAGGTAGTTTGTGACGTCAGAAACACCAGCGATTTCAAAGCGTGTGTTTGAGACTGTCTTTGGTTCACTGCAGTTTTAAGGAGGAAATACTCAGCAATGGTGTCGACTTATGAACTTACACATGCTTTGTCTTAAAGCGTATTAAAAACACCACATAAAAAAGCTGGATTTTCAACATAGGGGGATTTCATTCAAGTTGATCTTTTATAATTTTAGCGCACAACTTTTTTTCCCATGAAACATTTTTTCTTGAAATGTTTTTTACTAGTTTCAGAATGTTCATGTTTGCAAAATGATCAAATGAAATGTTCCCATGACGTTTTAATAACTCAATGTTTTAAATGCTCGGAGAACACTTAGAAATCACATTATTAATAGATCAACGTGAACATGTTTTTGTTAGCTGGAGTTTCCTTTGGTTTTCAACATTTCTTTTTCACGTTTCTTTAGATGCACTAAGAAGTGAAACGCAGGTTTGACCTTGAGAATAAGATGTTTGGCCCTCAGGTTGTAATTCTGCTCCATCTGGCTAAAGCTCTTCATCTTTCTTTTGTACTTCCAGAACGCTTGATTCCCTCCGCCGGTAATCAGTCTTCTCAGCTGCGGCACAGGTTTCCCGAACAAGGATTTTTCCCGCTGTTTATCCTGCGGATTAGTGGCAGTCTGGCAGTCGAGACCCATCCTAACAGAACTCGTTTGGGTTTGCTTCTGACTGTCGTCTTCACTGATTTTACCATGTAAATGAGCCTCAAACTGGGGGCGTGTGGCCGATTGTTTCATAGTAAAATCATTTATCAAACCTTTTCTGCCGCCTCCAGACGTTATTATTAGTGGGAATCCGTTTATCCGTAAATGAGACGAGCAGAGCACAACTGAATTAAGCATCTCATTTCAAAACGGGCGGAAAAGTTTGTCTGATTCTGCCTTTGGAAAATTAGTCTTTACAGAAGAAGCATTAGATTTCGCACCGTTTGTGTGAGTTTGATTTGCGTGTCTGTCATCTGGCAATCTGCCATTGCATATTTAACGGCACCAAGCTGTTTTTCCTCCTGGTTTTCTCCTCACTGAGGGATGAGATGCAGGCGTTCTGAACGTTCCAGGCCGTGTAACTCCAGCAGCTCGTCTCAGCGTTTGTTTACATGTGTTCGTCTGTCGGCGCAGCAGATGCACACACACTTACAGCTGTTACAGTCGCCTCATGAGGCGAGAACACGGAGAGATGAGCGACAGCTTCTCCGATGGCTTTGGGTTCATCCCGGCTAACAGGGAACGCTCTGGGCCAAATTTCCCAAAAGCACCCAGACAGCAACACAGATCCGGCCCACATCTGGAATGTGTGGAATCCACACGTACCAGATGTGGGCCGGATCTGGGCCGACACTATGTTGCTGTCTGGGATTGTGAGCCCAAGTGTAATTAGTTTACAATCATCTCAGGTGTACAAAGCTTTGGGAAATGATTGTCTAAAAGTTCAGACCAAACGTTCTTCCAGTAACATTAATAGAATGTTCATTCAAACTTATCTGCTTTTAAATAATGTTCTCATCGTTCACTGTTTTTAAATGTTACTTGTTTCGGAATCTTCAAAGAAATGTTACTTGTTTCGGAATCTTCAGAGAAATGTTACTTGTTTCGGAATCTTCAGAGAAATGTTACTAGTTTGGGAATCTTCAAAGAAATGTTACTAGTTTCGGAATCTTCAGAGAAATGTTACTTGTTTCGGAATCTTCAGAGAAATGTTACTTGTTTCGGAATCTTCAGAGAAATGTTACTTGTTTCGGAATCTTCAGAGAAATGTTACTAGTTTCGGAATCTTCAAAGAAATGTTACTAGTTTCGGAATCTTCAGAGAAATGTTACTAGTTTGGGAATCTTCAGAGAAATGTTACTAGTTTGGGAATCTTCAGAGAAATGTTACTTGTTTCGGAATCTTCAGAGAAATGTTACTTGTTTCGGAATCTTCAAAGAAATGTTACTTGTTTCGGAATCTTCAAAGAAATGTTACTTGTTTGGGAATCTTCAATGAAATGTTACTAGTTTCGGAATCTTCAATGAAATGTTACTAGTTTCGGAATCTTCAAAGAAATGTTACTAGTTTCGGAATCTTCAGAGAAATGTTACTTGTTTCGGAATCTTCAGAGAAATGTTACTTGTTTGGGAATCTTCAGAGAAATGTTACTTGTTTCGGAATCTTCAGAGAAATGTTACTTGTTTCGGAATCTTCAAAGAAATGTTACTTGTTTCGGAATCTTCAGAGAAATGTTACTTGTTTCGGAATCTTCAAAGAAATGTTACTAGTTTCGGAATCTTCAATGAAATGTTACTAGTTTCAGAATCTTCAATGAAATGTTACTTGTTTGGGAATCTTCAGAGAAATGTTACTTGTTTCGGAATCTTCAGAGAAATGTTACTAGTTTCGGAATCTTCAAAGAAATGTTACTTGTTTCGGAATCTTCAGAGAAATGTTACTTGTTTGGGAATCTTCAGAGAAATGTTACTTGTTTCGGAATCTTCAGAGAAATGTTACTTGTTTCGGAATCTTCAAAGAAATGTTACTTGTTTCGGAATCTTCAGAGAAATGTTACTTGTTTCGGAATCTTCAGAGAAATGTTACTTGTTTCGGAATCTTCAGAGAAATGTTACTTGTTTCGGAATCTTCAAAGAAATGTTACTAGTTTCGGAATCTTCAATGAAATGTTACTAGTTTCAGAATCTTCAATGAAATGTTACTTGTTTGGGAATCTTCAGAGAACATTCAAAAGTAACATTCCGTAATGTTTGCAGAATTATACAATGGAATGTTTCCTTGACTTTCACATAACCAAGAACCTCGCGTTTAAAAAATGGATGTTTTGAGAACATTCGTTTTCATAGCTTAATGGGAACGTTGGGAAAAGGTTTGTAACGCATCTTCGTTAGCTGGGATGTCATGTGACGAACCTCTGATCCTCGGAGCACAAAACATGGGCGTCTTTGAAGCTTGGCTCAGTTCTGGATGTATTTTTCATGACGCTGTGTGTTTTTGCACCATCCATTTCAGAAGAGCAGCTAATTATCCATTCTGGCCTAATAGCAGACATGGTGTCTAGTTTTTGCTCATACATTTATTCATGGTATCTCATAAAGTCACTGTCTTCCTCTGATTAAAGAAAGGTTGCTTTTAGAGGAAGTCCTGTTATTTTCCCGCATCACAGACGAGTTCTGAGCTGGACTGAACATGTTCTGTAAACCCGGCTGTTCTGGCTCAGATCAGCGACCTCTGACCCCGACTGACCGTCACTGATGCTCTTCTGAATCCTGTTCTAGACCTTCAAACCCATTCAAAAACACCTGGCTCACTTCACCCAAAAATATAAATTTCAGTTTTTATTGATTTGAGGGGTGAAATATGATTAATTTGTGTAATTCACCTTGTAAAACTATAAGCAGAAACATGTTTAACCCATATTTGATATGTGAATTTTTAAGGCTTCTGAAAGTTCCACACAATCTCCTCCAGTCCTTCTGTCTCTGACTGATAGTTTAGACTCTTTTATCAAGTAAAAGTCTTTAATAAATTCTAGCCATTTCATTCTTAACGAACGCACAGTTGGAAAACGGTGGTGTTTATATCCCAGGGGGCGGAGCTTTAGATTCTAGAGAGCATTTGATTGGACAGAAGATGTGATGAGAAGTTCCCTGATCCATTAGCAGAAGTGAGAGACTGTAAGTTTTGAATGCTTATATCTCCTAAATGCGAATTTTGTCATTGTTTTGGAAAACACCAGCTTATTCATAACCTTAAGGCTAACACATTCATACTCAAAAGCTAAAAAAACGTACATTTTGATTTCAGGGGTCTTTGAAGCCTCACTGGTTCCCGCCGGTCTGGTTCTCCTCACGTGGTCTTCATCGACCCGTGTTTATCATGTTTATCCTGCAGTGTGTTCCTCTCTGAGCTCCTGTAGATGTGTGAAGTGTCTGCTGTTTTCCTCACTCATCTCAACACGTATATTTTGGTCTTGTCAAGTGTGTGCCGGTTCCCTGACGGTTCGGTGGGTTTGGCTGGCGGACGGACGCCCACTCGCTCCTGCAGGACAATCAGGGTTTCTGAGAGAGAGAGAGAGAGATGTTTCTGCTGGTCTGACACTGGTAATCACAGACATGCACTGTAAAAAAAATTTTTTGATACATTTACGGTAAAAAATCGGCAGCTGTAGTTGCCAGAAATTTACCGTAAAAAAAACGGTAGCAATTTTATTTACAGACTTAACTTAAATTTACAGTATTAAAGCGTATTTCATTATCTGATCAAATGTTCATTTACCGTTTTATTGAAGTACTAATATCTGTTTTGTACAATTGTAATACACTGAGAACCACCAATCACAGCAGAGATGAGTCACATGATGAATCAAAGCTCTTCACAAACAGCTTCTCCACAAGCTGAGAAAGATCATACTGAGATATAGAACCTGTCATTCACACACACACACTAATGGTAACACACATGACATTTTAAAAATGTGATAAACATTCATTTAACAACATTAAATGTAACATAAAACCCTAATGTACATAACTGATTAGAAAAAACTATGAAGAAACAGTTAATTTAACAAAAATACAACAAATGTGAAGTGTCACGCAATTGTGGGAATGTCAATTTATGTTTTTTTCACAGTAAATTATGCAATGACTTTTTCACTACCAAATAACTGTTGGATCTATCTCAGTTATTCACCGAATATAGTACGGATACAGTTAGGGTTAGGGTTAGGGTTAGGGTTAGGGTTAGGATTTCTACAGTCTTTTACCGTTAAAATCCCAGTAATGTTTTGCAGTGTGGAGCCCGAACCCTCCGGACACACCTGAGCTCAACCGTACGCCGAGTAAGAAATGATCTGCTATAGATGACACATAACCAAATCAGCCACACCTGAGCCGCTTCAGCAAAACAAACCACCATCATACACACTGATCTATAAAAACACTTGTGCATGAATTAAAGATGAGGTTCTCCAGCAGTAATTGAACACTCAGTGGCAGGCCATTATACAGCGGTCGTTAATATCTGATAATGATGTC
>NC_140228.1:885000-902500 GCF_951802725.1 Rutilus rutilus
ACGCGCTCCTACAGCTTCTACCCGAACCACACGTTCGACGCGCTTCAGTTCTACTACGAGGACAGCCGGTGTCGCCAGCCGATCTACAGCCTGCGGGTCCGGGGCGGCTTCGGCCCGGCTCAGGCCTCCTGGCTAGTGCGCGGAGCCGCGGCGTGCGAGTACCGGCTAACTAGCGTAACGCTGCGGTGTCACGGGTCAGCGGCGGCCGAGCTCGTCCAGCGGCGCCTGGATCCGGCCTGTGCGCGGCAGATCCGGCTGAGACCCGGCGAGGCGTTCGAGATGTGGGCGGAGCCTCTCGACTGCACCCGCGGGCTCGACTTCACCATGCAGGAGCTACGGCTGATCCGCGTGGAGCGGCGCGGTCGCCATGGCGACGCCGGCGGGCGGGTGGAGGAGGAGCTGTTCCTCGGAGACGTTCACACTGAGCGCGCTCAGAGGAGACTCCACCAGCCCTCGGGCTACCAGACCCCGCTTCACAGCGCCAAGGTCAGAGAACTCGCGTCTGCGCTGATACATATTGATGGATCTCATGTGAATGTGTTCTAGAGCCGCAGCTGAGCGCAGAGCATTAGCATTGAGAGTGTGAAGAGGCTGTCACACACACATTGTCTGCAGTGCATGGAGAATATAGTGCAGTGGAATAGAAAAGAACATCTGTCTGTAGTGTGTACACTCTAAATAAATGCTGGATTTGGGTCAAATATGGCCAAACCCAGCCGTTGGGTTAAAAACTTTTATTACCATTTTTAACCCAGTGGTTGGGTTTGGCCATATTTGTATAGCGTAGAGTGTACACACTAAAGACAGATGAAACAATGTGTCAATGTTCTTTTCTATTCTATTTTTTCTTTGACTCAAATTAGGGTTAAAACAATCCAGCATTTACAGTGTTGCTATTTGAGCAAAAGCTTCATGTGAATGTGTTCTAGAGCCGCAGCTGAGCGCAGGGCATTAGTATTATCGAGAGAGTGTGAAGAGGCTGTCACACACACATTGTCTGCAGTGCATGGAGAATATAGTGCAGTGGAATAGAAAAGAACATCTGTCTGTAGTGTGTACACTCTAAATAAATGCTGGATTTGGGTCAAATATGGCCAAACCCAGCCGTTGGGTTAAAAACTTTTATTACCATTTTTAACCCAGTGGTTGGGTTTGGCCATATTTGTATAGCGTAGAGTGTACACACTAAAGACAGATGAAACAATGTGTCAATGTTCTTTTCTATTCTATTTTTTCTTTGACTCAAATTAGGGTTAAAACAATCCAGCATTTACAGTGTTGCTATTTGAGCAAAAG
Source organism: Rutilus rutilus (assembly GCF_951802725.1). Taxonomy (NCBI): domain Eukaryota; kingdom Metazoa; phylum Chordata; class Actinopteri; order Cypriniformes; family Leuciscidae; genus Rutilus; species Rutilus rutilus. The sequence goes on from NC_140228.1 coordinate 886,297, forward strand.
CTTCATGTGAATGTGTTCTAGAGCCGCAGCTGAGCGCAGAGCATTAGTATTATCGAGAGAGTGTGAAGAGGCTGTCACACACACATTGTCTGCAGTGCATGGAGAATATAGTGCAGTGGAATAGAAAAGAACATCTGTCTGTAGTGTGTACACTCTAAATAAATGCTGGATTTGGGTCAAACATGGCCAAACCCAGCCGTTGGGTTAAAAACTTTTATTACCATTTTTAACCCAGTGGTTGGGTTTGGCCATATTTGTATAGCAGTTTTAGAGTGTACACACTAAAGACAGATGAAACAATGTGTCAATGTTCTTTTCTATTCTATTTTTTCTTTGACTCAAATTAGGGTTAAAACAATCCAGCATTTACAGTGTTGCTATTTGAGCAAAAGCTTCATGTGAATGTGTTCTAGAGCCGCAGCTGAGCGCAGAGCATTAGTATTATCGAGAGAGTGTGAAGAGGCTGTCACACACACATTGTCTGCAGTGCATGGAGAATATAGTGCAGTGGAATAGAAAAGAACATCTGTCTGTAGTGTGTACACTCTAAATAAATGCTGGGTTGTTTTAACCCAACTTTGAGTCAAAGAAAACATTTAACCCAACGGCTGGGTTTGTCCATATTTCACTCAAATTTGGGTTAAAACAACCCAGTGTGTGATGTTGCTGTTTGAGCATCAAATATAGAATAGACTATAGTGCAGTGGAATAGACAAGAACACTGACACATTGTTTCATCTGTCTTTAGTGTGTACACTCTACGCTATACAAATATGGTCCAAAATATGGCCAAACCCAACCACTGGGTTAAAATGGTAATAACAGTTTTTAACCCAACGGCCATGTTTGACCCAAAGTTGGGTTAAAACAACCCAGCATTTTTTTTCTTAAGTGTGTGATGTTGCTGTGTGAGCAAAAGCTTCATGTGAATGTGTTCTAGAGCCGCAGCTGAGCGCAGAGCATTAATATTGAGAGAGTGTGAAGAGGCTGTCACACACACATTGTCTGCAGTGCATAGAGAGTACAGTGCAGTGGAATAGAAAAGAACAGACACATTTTTTCATCTGTCTTTTCTAAAAATTCTGGGTTGTTTTAACAAATTTGGGTCAAATAATTTTTTATCCAAATTAAAACAACCCAGCATTTTCTTCAGTGTGTGTTGATGTTTGATCATGTAGAAGCTCCAGTTCTTCTCTATATCAGTGTCAGTGTTCCTGAACTCCTGAAACGCCTCCACTGTAGTCTTGAGTTTCTTCCAGGAACACGTCACAATATTCCTCATTATAATAATTCATGCGCAGAATAAAGGGGCGGGGCCTGGTTGAGTTAGTTAGTAGTGTGTTAAACTGGCGGTTATGGTAAGGGGCGGGACATTTCCCAAACACACTTGAAGCGCTCGACCAATCACGACACACTGCTCCAGCCGACCAATCAGAGCACAGTGTGCTTTTCAGAAGGAGGGGCTTCATAGAGACAGGAAGTAAACAGAGCGTTCCTGACAGACTGGGAAGAGAGGAGCCGCAACAATGGAGAATATGAGGAGAATAATCAACATTCAAGCAGGAAAACCTGTTCTAGTAGAGCCTGAGACATCATCACGACTGTAAAAGGGCAGAATAGGTCCTCTTTAATACATGTAAATAACAGTCACGCATTTTTAGTCACCTGTCATATCGAGATCCAATCAGTTCCTCATGTTTGATATCCAGTCTCGTCCTGCACATCCTTCTCGTCGAACATCCCGTCTGAAACGCTTCAGTGAATTTGTGTCTCGTGATCTTAAAAAGCTTTTGATCTCAAAATGACTTCAAACAATTCCAAACAAGACCAAACAAGCATTAAAATAAGCTAAAACAACTCAAATTAAAGATATTTCTTATTTTAATTTATTTTTTTGGGAAGAACCATGATTCATATGGTCTGGAAAACCAGGATATATGAAGAAGAGTGATTTCTAAACCTGGAAAAGTCATGGAAATGTATCAAATCTTAATCCTTATCAGTGAGAATCCTGAAAATCAAAATGAAATTCTTAGTTATTTTTGGTGCATATTTTTAAATTAAAAATATATATATTTTTAAACTTGAGATGCATTAAATATGATTTTCAAGAAAATACTATTTCAGTTTTTCTACTGCAAAAAAAAATCATGTTTAATCCAATGATTTTGTGTAATTATTTGTGACATGTACTAGCAGTGAAAATCGTTTCCACCACCATTTCTTCTTCCCTGTTGGAGTCAGAGAGCTTGAGAACCACTGATATAAAGTCTTCTGTACACAAATATCATGCATATGCACGTGATTTATGACCTGTAATTCCCAGTGTGTGCAGCAGACTGGTGTGTTAAAGCTCCGATACAGGCGTGTGTGTTGTTTCACGTCTCCGAACTCGTCCTTCCAGCAAATGCAGAACACAGAAACACTCTTGAGTGACGGACGTTCAGTCCGAGTTAAAATAAAGCCCCGGCAAACCTAAAAAATACATGAAGCTTTTGAAAGAAGAATGATTAATGCATGAAGTGCCATGTTCACTGAAGTAAAAGTCTGTTTAATACATAACATTGTGCTTAATTTGGGACGTGACATCGTCTGATTAATTCATGCGTGCCGCTGGCGGTCACGGCCTTCATTGCATCACCAATTCATCTGTAATCTCACTTCGGCATTACCGATCCGTTCGTCGGCTCCATCTGAAGCGAGATTGATGCATTTCCCATCATGCCGTTTAAAGAGTGTGATTTGAGGCATGTCGGCCGTGCTGATCCTCCATCGGCTTCAAAGGGAATGTGGGAATGGTGTTTGCGGTCGGGATTGGGTCTCGGCGTGCGCCTACGGCTCGAGGCCTGAGAGAGAAATGAGCTTTTCCTGATGGATTCATTTCTTTCATGTGCGCGACTCCCCACTGTCACTAAAAGAGGCTGGAAACATGTAATGCAATGTTAATGAATTCTGGTTCAGGCTGAATAATTGATGGGCAGGACGACTCTAGTAAGCAATGGCAACTGATCCAAAGTCAAGCGCGCGCACACACACACACACACACACACACACACGTGTCCCGTGAGCTCTATGATTGATAGCGATTAAATCACGGCGCGCTGAGAAAGCCGTTCTGTAATCGGATGACTCTGAAGGCTTTATAAGGACAGAATTATGATCCAGATCTGTCCTTGTTTCACATTATGCTTCGACTCCTCAACATCCCTGAGGCTTCATGTGCCGTTACTGCTGTGTTTGAGTTCATGTGCCGTTACTGCTGTGTTTGAGTTCATGTGCCGTTACTGCTGTGTTTGAGTTCATGCATTGATCTTCTAAGCGTTTCCACTTTCTGCCGCTCTCGACTAATTTGACTGGTAATGTTATGCTGTTCAACATAAATGAGTTTTTGTTGAAACAGTGTCATTCAATGCAAACTGATCTGTAATTCTGAATAACTGTATGAAGTAAATATAAATGGATTCATATTAAATACTGTATAGAAAAAATAAATAATGAAACGTATGGCAATAGTTTATGAGGCTGCTGTCCCTTTAAGAATGAACACACAGATTACAGTCAAACCTAAAGTTATTCAGACACCAGATGTAATGTATAATTTTTGATATTTCACTAGTGTGATCAGGACACTATAGTTGATTTATGTAAGTGAGGAGAGCAAACTAAAGTCAAATGTGTCATATTATACCCAACAATTCTTCATACTGGGACTACCAGTAACATTTATGACCAAAAATGATTGGGACACTTTGAGCTGATCATGTTCTGCTGAAGTGTTTTGTCTTTAATTGCTAATGCTCTTTTTACACACAGACTGAACACAATGAAGCATTGCTTGGTGATTGGTTGAGCTAAACTGGTATTATCTAATTGTGTAGTTAAATTTAACAGCTGACAGATATTCAACATAATTCATGTGTCAGACAGAGTTTTCAAATCAGTTGATATTTCACTGGTTCTGGCCATCCTTCCGTTAGACTGAGTTCTTGTCATATTTAATACCTTTTTGCTAAACTATAGCGAATAAACTGCGTTTCCAGCACCAAGTCCAAGCTTATTAATTTACACCCACAATGTAATACCATATTTTATGGAAGCTTGTTTCCACCACAGAATAAAACATTCTGATATAAAGTCAGAATTGTGTGAAATAAAGTCAGAATTGCGTGATATAAAGTCAGAATTGCGAGATATAAAGTCAGAATTGCGTGAAATAAAGTCAGAATTGCGAGATATAAAGTCAGAATTGCGTGAAATAAAGTCAGAATTGCGTGAAATAAAGTCAGAATTGCGAGATATAAAGTCAGAATTGCGTGAAATAAAGTCAGAATTGCGTGAAATAAAGTCAGAATTGTGAGATATAAAGTCAGAATTGCGAGATATAAAGTCAGAATTGCGTGAAATAAAGTCAGAATTGCGTGAAATAAAGTCAGAATTGCGAGATATAAAGTCAGAATTGTGAGATATAAAGTCAGAATTGTGAGATATAAAGTCAGAATTGCGAGATATAAAGTCAGAATTGTGAGATATAAAGTCAGAATTGCGAGATATAAAGTCAGAATTGTGAGATATAAAGTCAGAATTGCGAGATATAAAGTCAGAATTGCGTGAAATAAAGTCAGAATTGCGAGATATAAAGTCAGAATTGCGTGAAATAAAGTCAGAATTGTGAGATATAAAGTCAGAATTGCGAGATATAAAGTCAGAATTGCGTGAAATAAAGTCAGAATTGCGAGATATAAAGTCAGAATTGCGTGAAATAAAGTCAGAATTGCGAGATATAAAGTCAGAATTGCGAGATATAAAGTCAGAATTGCGTGAAATAAAGTCAGAATTGCGAGATATAAAGTCAGAATTGCGTGAAATAAAGTCAGAATTGCGAGATATAAAGTCAGAATTGCGTGAAATAAAGTCAGAATTGCGTGATATAAAGTCAGAATTGCGTGAAATAAAGTCAGAATTGCGTGAAATAAAGTCAGAATTGCGAGATATAAAGTCAGAATTGCGTGATATAAAGTCAGAATTGCGTGAAATAAAGTCAGAATTGCGTGAAATAAAGTCAGAATTGCGTGAAATAAAGTCAGAATTGCGTGAAATAAAGTCAGAATTGTGAGATATAAAGTCAGAATTGCGTGATATAAAGTCAGAATTGCGTGAAATAAAGTCAGAATTGCGTGAAATAAAGTCAGAATTGCGAGATATAAAGTCAGAATTGTGAGATATAAAGTCAGAATTGCGTGAAATAAAGTCAGAATTGCGTGAAATAAAGTCAGAATTGCGAGATATAAAGTCAGAATTGCGTGAAATAAAGTCAGAATTGCGAGATATAAAGTCAGAATTGCGTGAAATAAAGTCAGAATTGTGAGATATAAAGTCAGAATTGCGTGAAATAAAGTCAGAATTGCGTGAAATAAAGTCAGAATTGCGTGAAATAAAGTCAGAATTGCGTGAAATAAAGTCAGAATTGTGAGATATAAAGTCAGAATTGCGTGAAATAAAGTCAGAATTGTGAGATATAAAGTCAGAATTGCGTGATATAAAGTCAGAATTGCGTGAAATAAAGTCGCAATTGCGAGATATAAAGACAGAATTGCGAGATATAAAGTCAGAATTGCGTGAAATAAAGTCGCAATTGCGAGATATAAAGACAGAATTGCGAGATATAAAGTCCAATTTTAAGGAAAAAAAGTGTTTGTTTTTTTTTACCTCAGTTTATATCATGCAATTCTGTCTTTATATCGCAATTGCGACTTTATTTCACGCAATTCTGACTTTATATCACGCAATTCTGACTTTATATCTCGCAATTCTGACTTTATATCTCGCAATTCTGACTTTATATCTCGCAATTCTGACTTTATATCTCGCAATTCTGAGAAAAAAGTCAGAATTGTGAGATTAAAAAGTCGCAATTACCTTTTTTATTTTTCACTCTGTGGCGGAAACAAGCTTCCATAATATTAAACATTTTAATCAACAGTAAAAATTTTGTTAACCCTTTACCATATGTATTGGAGTATCGCAATAATATCGTATCGTGAGTTCGGTTTCGTGATATGTATCGAATCGTGAGGGTCTCGTTACACCCCTAATCATGAATGATTGACAGTTACGAGTGAGTCTGCTCATCCGCATCTGTTCTTCCTCTCAGAGCGATGACCGAATCTGTCAGATCGTGGCGGCGGCCGATCTCCATCATCCTCCGGTTCTGCCGGCCCAGAGCGAGCGTCCGGTGCTTCTCGACGGGCACTGGGTGAGCGTTCGCTGTGAAGCTCGACCCGGCGTGCTCTTCCTCACCCGCCGGCTGGCCTTCCACGAGCACACACACACCTGGGAAGGAGAGTACGAGCACTTCTCCGACCCCGTCTGCCGTCACCCCACCTTCAGCATCTCGGCTAGCGGACGCTACACCCGCGGGGACCCGTCAGACACCGTCATGGGCGGCGTGGAGTTCACCTTCACCGGTACGTGACCGATGACGTCTGAGCACAGGTGAACACTGAGAGGAACCGCCAAACCTGCTGATTGAGTGATTCCTCACACTAACACTTTACAATCAGCTGTCATTTATTAAAGGAGTAGTTCACTTCAGAACTAAACATTTCCTGATAATATACTCATCCGCACGTCATCCAAGTTATTAATGTCTTTCTTTCTTCAGTCGAAAAGAAATTAAAGGTGACTCTTTTCACAAGATGTAATATAAATCTATGGTGTCCTCAGAATATGTCTGTGAAATTTCAGCTCAAAATAACAGATCATTTATTATAGCTTGTCAAATTTGCCCCTTTTTTGAGCAAAACATGCCGTTTGTGTGCCCCTTTAAATGCAAATGAGCTGCAGCTCCGCCTCCATTCAGAAGAGGGCGGGGCCTTTACACAAGCTTCAGAAACTCCAGCAATAACAAAACACTCCAATCTCATGTCTCTCCTTAGTGTATTCAGCGGGCGTGAGTGTGTGTGTGAGTGAGTGTCTGTGTGTGTATGTGAGTGTGAGTGTGTGTGTGTGACTGAGTCTAACCTCTCGTGCTCCTCCAGTGACCCGCATGATGGTGACTCCGATGGACGCTGCCACGACGTTTCTCCTGAGTGTGTTCAGCGGGCGTGAGTGTGAGTGTGTGTGTGTGTGTGTGACTGAGTCTAACCTCTCGTGCTCCTCCAGTGACCCGCATGATGGTGACTCTGATGGACGCTGCCACGACGTTTCTCCTGAGTGTGTTCAGCGGGCGTGAGTGTGAGTGTGTGTGTGTGACTGAGTCTAACCTCTCGTGCTCCTCCAGTGACCCGCATGACGGTGACTCCGATGGACGCTGCCACGACGTTTCTCCTGAGTGTGTTCAGCGGGCGTGAGTGTGAGTGTGTGTGTGTGACTGAGTCTAACCTCTCGTGCTCCTCCAGTGACCCACATGACGGTGACTCCGATGGACGCTGCCACGACGTTTCTCCTGAGTGTGTTCAGCGGGCGTGAGTGTGAGTGTGAGTGTGTGTGTGTGACTGAGTCTAACCTCTCGTGCTCCTCCAGTGACCCGCATGACGGTGACTCTGATGGACGCTGCCACGACGTTTCTCCTGAGTGTGTTCAGCGGGCGTGAGTGTGAGTGTGTGTGTGTGTGTGTGACTGAGTCTAACCTCTCGTGCTCCTCCAGTGACCCGCATGATGGTGACTCTGATGGACGCTGCCACGACATCTCTCCTGAGTGTGTTCAGCGGGCGCGAGTGTGTGTGTATGTGAGTGTGTGTGTGTGACTGAGTCTAACCTCTCGTGCTCCTCCAGTGACCCGCATGACGGTGACTCTGATGGATGCTGCCACGACGTTTCTCCTGAGTGTGTTCAGCGGGCGTGAGTGTGAGTGTGTGTGTGTGTGTGTGTGACTGAGTCTAACCTCTCGTGCTCCTCCAGTGACCCGCATGACGGTGACTCTGATGGACGCTGCCACGACGTTTCTCCTGAGTGTGTTCAGCGGGCGTGAGTGTGAGTGTGTGTGTGTGTGTGTGACTGAGTCTAACCTCTCGTGCTCCTCCAGTGACCCACATGACGGTGACTCCGATGGACGACGCCACGACGTCTCTCCTGAGTGTGTTCAGCGGGCGTGTGAGTGTGTGTGGCGAGGGCTCGTGGGAGCGTGGCGTTCCTCAGGACGTGACCTCGACCGGCGGGTGTGTGGCGCTGGGGATCCGCCTGCCTCACACCGAGTACGAGCTCTTCACCGTCGGCCAGGACTCCTCAGGACACACTCTGCTCTACAACGGCCAGAGACCCACCAACGGCTCCAGTCCGGACCGGGTCGAGCGCCGGCCCACGTCTTACCAGCCGCCGCTGATCCGCTGCGATCCGCAACACGCGAGTCGAGAAGGAGATCAGCACTTCAGACTGAGCGCCGCGAGCCACACACAGATTGTCGGCAGACTCGTCGTGTTCGTCGTATCACATGTGTTTCTGCAGCTGGATCTCTGAGGAGAGACTCTCTCATCCCCGTTTGCACTAGCTGAAGCTGCTTTATATGTTTTTAAACACTGATCATCATAAAGGTGAGCCGACTGAAAACCAAAAACAATGTGAACATCCAACGGACTGAAAGGGAACGGTTTCATTAGACATGCATGCGCACTAACGCAGTTCCTGTTCATTCTGTACAGTCAGCGATCAGTTAAAATAATACCATGCTTTAGTTTTTCAGAAGCTGGATTTCTAAGGAGAAACACCAATGCCTTGTCCAAATACACACACTTGTGGTCTTGCGTTCACGCGACAGGAATTAAGTGCGCAAGACTGTCCCATGACTTAAAAATCCCTGAATGCACACTAAACACACACTGCGCTAAGCGTATCCCATCATGCATTGTGTTTCAGGAACTCATGTGCACCGAAATCGCGAGATGTCGAGGAAAACATTCCACTGTAATTTAAACTAATTAGATGCATATAATTTGGTAGTAAACCCAAAAAGTGTTGCACATTTGATTGTGTGTGAGTATGGTGTGTGTAGCCTACTGTGTACAACATTTGCAACTGTTTTAATCCCTTAATTAGAAGCAGCGCAGCGTCTTCTGTTAGTCACACAGCGATCACTGAACACACATGTAGACGTTTATTTCAAAATGCAAAGTATTGAAAATGTAATAAATAAAAGACTATAAGTGTTTCCCATCGAACTTTAATCAAAAGTTCTACACACACTCGCAGTCTTTACGCCTACTTGAACACTTGGGCCAAATAGAGGAAATACGTCATGCTAGTAGACGAGTGGTCGAGTGTGGGTATTTGGATAGGCATGTCTTTATCACCATGTGAAGCTGCTTTATATGTTTTAAACTCTGATCATCGTAAAGGTGAGCCGACTAAAAACCACAACAATGTGAATCCAAGAGACTCGAAAGGGAACAGTTTGATTACTACATAGTTCCTGTTCATTCTGTACAGTCACATTTACTTGAGCTCATCTTATATTACTTAACTGATTAGTTAAAGCGGTGGTATAATGCCCTTTTCACAAGATGTAAAATAAGTCTCTGATGTCCCCAGAGTGTGTGTGTGAAGTTTGAGCTCTAAATACACCACAGATATTGTTATATCGCATGTTAAAGTTGTCACTTCTTGAGGCTGAGCAAAAATGCACTGTTTTGTGTCCGTCCCTTTAAATGCAAATGAGCTGCTGCTCCCGGCACAGGGGGGCGGAGCTACAAGATCTGGCGTGTGTGTGTGTGTGTTAGCAGCTCTGATTACCTAAAACAGACACACACTGAAAATTTCAACAACTTTTAGCCTTTTATGCTCAAACTGGAGTCAGAAAGATGGAGAGACTCGAGAAGAAGAGACAACATGTAGAAGCAACAGGACATTTCTGAAGGGTTAGTTGATGAATTTATGAAGCTGATGTATAGTTATCTTCTAGTCATTGATTAGCATATTCTGTCTTGATAATCTATAAATCGTGTTCAGGGGGCGGGGTTTATGTAAATTCTAGGGTTGGTGATGTCACCGGGAGGAATGTGGTGTAGTCTCTACCAGCCGTTTGTTGTAGTCCTTAAAAAGCCATTTCTGTAAAAGCAAATCTCTCCCTTTGCTTTGAGCGTCGTAACTTTGCAGATGTTGTTTATGATCAAACAGCAACATTACACACTAACTACAGTTAGAGAAGTCAAATCATACTCAACCAGCCCTTTAATATAATATAATGCCATGCTTGAGTTTCTCAGGAGCTCCAGAGCCGAAGGTTTGATAGAGAATCACCGCCGGACTGAAGCCTGTGAACTGCAGTGATTATGGGATTAGAGCAAAGGACCTGAATGAAACCTCGTCTCGTGATGCATGAATGAAGCTCAACACAGAATGAACTCTGTCATTGCCTGTGACTCCTCTTACCGTTTTAATCTTACAGGTCAGGGTTATTATAGTGAACTAAAACCATTAAAAAAAAATCCATACTTGTAATAGTGGACTAAAATAAGTCATTTTGATTTTTCTTCAAAGGCAACATTTCCATTTAGTTTAAGGGTCTATATGTAGAATTCATTCATTTAAAGTAAAAAGTTGGATCTGCCGTTGCAGTAAAACACCGTTAAATAACAGAATAAACACACGTGAGAAAACAGCCGTTCAGAGAGCATCTGATCACAGTGATGTTCAAATTACACTATTATAAAGTCTATATGAGACGCGCTGACGTTACCGTACACGTCTGTCCTGTTCCTGTGACTCATGAAACAAATGCTTAAAGGAGAACTCCGGTCAATTTGAACATTGAGCTCATTTTTTTGTACATTTGGAGTGCTGTCAATACAGAGAACAACGACAAAAATCGGTGTTGCCTACACCGAGTTATTCTATTTTTAAAATTTGCACCCTATTGACTTCAATGGGGCAAGTAGTAAGCCTGCTTTTTAGCCTCTTAACATCCTTTAAGTGTCATTACAAGTGCACAGAAAATGTGAGTGATTCCTTCCGAGTGAACACGGGTGGATCTGACTGCAGTAGATGTTAGAGATATTAATAAAAATGAAGTTAATTCAGCCAGCGCTCATACCTTTGTTTACATCCTGTTTTCGGTCGAAGGCCACAGTAGTCGATTGTCGAGTTCACGCGCGTGATCATAGGTACTAAACCTATGCGCGTGAACTCGACAATCGATTACTATGGCCTTCCACCGAAAACAGGATGTAAACAAAGGTATGAGCGCTGGCTGAATTAACTTCATTTTTATTAATATCTCTAACATCTGTCATAACTGACAAAATAAATAAAGACTGGAACTAAAATTAAAATAGATCATTTAAAAATATAAATTTACATAAAAAACACTATATTAATAAATGATTACAGTATGACACTTATAGTTCACTAAAACCATAAAACATTCCTCATTTTAATCTACTGTAGTTTAACTTGATGTACTAAAATAAAATAATTTATAAAAACTATAGAATTTTTTTTTTAAAGTACTAAAATGACTAAATATAAAGATGAATTCACAATATTCATAAACACTATCACAGTATCGTAACGATGCTAAAGTAAAACATTACATAAGCACTTTAGCTTCTGACGCCATTAATGATTCTTGAAGTCAGTTTGTAGAATAATGGATTATTATCGTCAATCTCTGCATTTCCTCGATCCACACACACTTCCGGGTCTGAAGCCGAGCGTCACGTGACGTGCATGAACACACAGATCCTCTCACACACACACACGAGTGTTAAAGATTCTTTATTTGAGCAACGGTCATCATCACCACGGGACAGGACTGCAACATGGCGCTCGATTCAGTCAAGTTGCCTCACAATTGAATATATAATCTGCATAAAGAAAATCCATGAAAAATGACTGGAATCGGCGGGAAAACATGTTTGTCCCGTCAAACATTCAAGAAAGTAAACAGTGGAACGGGAGAACGTGTGTCACGTGACCAATCCGGCGACAAAGTAGCGAAGACGACTGGTTTGTTTTTCTTTTTATTAACGATGAATCTGCATTTCCCATTTTTCTCAACATAATCTAAAAGAACATGTACATGACACTTAAAACATTCCATTAAACTCTTAATAAAACCACAGAGAAAAAGAGAAACACGTCCTTTTATTTATTCATAGGTTGATATTTTCAAGGTCTCTAAACACACACGAGTGCCTCCGCCGAGACGGCTAGTGATGCTTCGACAACATGGACGATTTCTTCTTCCCCGACCCACAGAAAGACCCACAGACGGCGGAAAAGAGGGAGAAACGAGCCATCGTTTCTGAGAGTGTGTGTGTGCGTGTGTGTGTGTGTGTGTGTGTGTGAGAAAGGCAAGGCCTGTTTGAATGATCCTGTACACAGACACGTTTGTTTCCGCTGCCGTAGGGCTCGTCTCGACGGTTATCGACATGAACGCACGCTTGTCTCGCCAGCCCAGAACACACGGACTCTACAAGACGAACTTCCCGAGGAAGAAGCCGATGAAGATGGCGGCGATGACGACGAGCAGTGACGGGAGAGATCGGGAGCCCGGGTCTTTACTCAGCATCGATGAGGACTTCGACACCGAGCTGTCGTACTGATTAGCCTTCCTCATCCTCAGGCCTTCGTCCTGATCGGGAGCGACACACACAGGTAAACACACACACACACAGACACACAGAGGGAAATCATGGTGGAATAATGATGCTGGAATGATGATGTGTGAGATTACGCCACCTAGTGTTCACAGAGCGCACTCCACCAGAACACCACTGAGACAGTGAACATCACCTGATGCCAGCGAGTCCGAGCTCAGTGCATTTCTGCTGCGGTTTATCATTTTTTAAAACATTTGTCATTTTATTCTTGAGGGTTAGAATATTTTACATTTAAGAATTTTAGACAAATATCATAAGAGTAAAAAAAAAAAAATTATATAATTATCAAATATTATTTTATTTTACAGTGCAATTGTATTTTACAGCAGTAATTGCCTACATTTCTGTCTTAGAGTTAAATAATCATACACTTTGTTTAATAAAGAAAAATTTTAAAAAATATTTTAATACTAATTATATTTTAAATATATTTATATTTCAAATAAAATACTTAAAATATTATATTAAATATGTGATCTATTTTACAGCAGTAACTGCCCATATTACGGTCTGAGACACTATTACAGCTAAAACAAATTTGAATTTTTTTTTTATATTATAAAACATTTGTCATTTTATTCTTGAGGGTTTGAATGTTTTACATTGAAGAATTTAAGACAAATATCATAAGTGCAAAAGAAATGATTACATAATTATCATTTTCAAATATTAAATTTATTCTACAGTACAATTGTATTTTACAGCAGTAATTGCCTATATTTCTGTCTTAAATAGTTTAATAGTGAAAAATGTCAAACAATATTATTATATTACATTCATATTTCAAATAAAATACTTAAAATATTTACTATTTTATCTATTTTACAGCCGTAACTGCCGATATTAAGATCTTAAAATTACAGTTAAATAATAATCATAAAAATGATTATTATTTATAATTTGATTAGGTTCATAAAATGTCAGTGTGAATATAATGTGGACTGAGACACTATTACAACTAAAAAAAGTGAAATACTTTAATAGTGAAAACTGTCAAAAATGTTAATAATTATATTCATATTTTAATATTTCAAATAAAACACTTAAAATATCTATTTTACAGTAGTAATTGCCTATATTTCTCTCTTAAAGAGTTTGATATAATGTGGACCTAGACAAAAAAAAAAAATGTTTAATAGTGAAAAATGTCAACGACAAAAATAACTGTATTCATATTTTAAATATATTAATATTTCAAATAAACACTTAAAATATGATCTATTTTACAGTACAATTGTATTTTACAGCAGTAATTGCCTACATTTCTCTTTTAAGAGATAAATAATAATCATCATAATAATTATTATTATCAATAAACTTTGATTTGATCATAAAATGCCAATATGAGAGTTATGTGGACTGACACTTTTACAACTGAAAAAGGTTTAATAGTGAAAAATGTCAACAACAACAAAATTATATTCAAATTTTAAATATATGAATATTTCAATTTCAACATTAACCTAGAACAGAGACCTGTGAACACATGAGCGCGTTTATTAATCAAAATATACAATTCTCAGGAAGTAAATATTTTAGATCTAATATCTAATAAGGTGTTCGGCAGACGTTTGGGAATCCCTGATTTAGATCATGATAGTGATGTCATGTATTATTGGCTCAGTGTGAACGCAGCAGAACCTGTGTGTGTGTGTGTGTGTGTGTGTGTGTGTGTGTGTGTGTGTGTGTGTGTGTTCCGGCACCTTTAGCTGGCGGTTCTCCTCGTGCAGTTTTCCCACTTCCGTCTGCAGTCTCTTGCACTCCTCCATGACCTTCCTCATCTCCGCATCATCCATGCTCCTGGCTCCGGACGGGCCCTCGGCCCTCGACGCGCTCACACCCGACGCAGCTTTGGTGGACTCCAGCTCGCTCTGGGCACACACACACACGGTTCATACACACATCTACTTCCAGGACTTCAAGCACTACTTTTGTTTTCCCCCCAAGGACTTCAATCAGAGATTAGTGGTCGACCGATACTATATCGCCGAGGCCGATTTATCGGCCGATATTTGGAATTTTTTAGATATCGGCATCGGCTGATAAATCTTTCCGTTTGGCCGATATATTTCAAAACAGTTTGTGACTGTGCATTAGCGCTTTTTTCCACTGACGCGAACAGAGCGAGCATGAATGAACTGAATACACTCGTTCTGCTCCGCCCAGCACCGTAAAACAAGCCACTCAGAAGTGAAGCAGACATCTGACAGACACAGTAAATGACCATTCGCATTCGCTTTCTAACCTGACGCTACATTGTGTTACACACAAAAACACTCCGGCGTGCAGCAGAGTCTATTCAAACAGTACCGTGATATGTCAGATCCGCAGCCCAGCGGTAGCTCCAGTGGGGGTCACAGATGTGATATAAACCAATTCAAACAAAACGGAAAACATTTTACCTCACAAACAGTCAAAACTCCTGTGACTGGCTGTTCCTCAGATACGCGCGTTGTTCTCGGGTTACGTTTAAACTAGACGCTGTTTTCCAACGGACTCGCGTTCACGGAAAAGCTGGGTCGCGTCACTCGCGTGCACTACAGATCAGTGGTCGCGTGAGGTGGATGAGAGGAGAACGCTATGTAATAATATTACGTTTGAAAATAAATCCTTGAAAATGTTATGCACTATAGTTTCTACTGTATTTATTTATCCATGATTGGCGTAATATGTAGTAGGCTATACATTTTCATATGTTCATGTATGTCATGCAAATACATGTGACGGCTTGCAACGTTTTAAAGAAACAAACAAGCAAAACTAAACACATAAATCATTATTATTTAAATATACTTGAAGTAAAACAACTTGTTCAAAGTAAATCGTGTAAATAAACTATGTGAGATTTATATTTAACTATGTATTGTACATAAAATGTATGTAATTTCACATACTATTTTGTCATTAATTTATGAATATTGTTTAGATTGGTTCATTAATGATAAATGTTATTTGTAACCTGCAGTAAGCAGCAGTAATTATTTATGTGACTGAAAAAATTACTGTAAATATTAAAGCAGACAAGAAGCTGCACTAAAACTTTATTTATTGAAGTGTTACCTTACCTTTTTTTTACATTTTAATTTCTTAGTAAATATTTTTTTATTGCAAAAAGAATTGTGCATAAATAGTATGTACAATAAATGTTCATTTAGTTTCACCAATATTCTTTATGTCTCTCATTTACTGTATTCACATGTATTGTATCGGCCTCATATCGGCCAGATTGCTTTCTCAATATCGGCATCGGCCATTAAAAATCCCATATCGGTCGACCACTATCAGAGATCTCACTCATCAAACAATATCTTTATTATCTTTCAAATATATAGTATATAGTAGATATCAGACCGTTCACTAAGCACTGAAGACTCGGACTATCTTAAGTAAGACTACACTGCAATGCATTCTGGGTAAAATAAGACACTTTTCAAAACAAAACACACGGCGGATGGAGTAAGCGTACTCAGCCGCTCAGTGCAGTGTGTGTGTGTGTGTCGGAGGAGTGTAACAGTTACTGGGACATTTTACTTGGGAAAATTAGCGGAGAATGAAGAAAGAAGAAGAAATGTTTCAATTATGAGCCATTTCCCCTTTTCTTTTGGCTGTCT
>NC_140228.1:907500-923801 GCF_951802725.1 Rutilus rutilus
ATAGTGCAGTATTGATCACACTGATAATCAACACTGCCTTCAACCCGCGTTAGACCTGATCGAGAAGCAATAATGACAGATCAGATTCATTCAAGATGTGAATCTTTAATCTGTTGTTAGCACTGAGGCTAACTGTGACAGCTCACTGAACACACTAACGAGTGAACGAGCCATTTAAAGATCAAAACACGTCTTACAGAGAGAGCGGGTGTTAAAACTAAAATCACTTATATGCGTTTTCCCCCAGAGGCCTGCAGATCCCCGGGCGTCGCGTTAAACAGCAGCCGAGGGAGTGATGCAGGCATGCGGGCGCGCGCGAACAGGCCTCCGCGAACAGGCCTCCGCGAGCCGGCTCGGTTACAACGGCCGGTTATTCGTGACTAAACCGTTTTACCTCTGAAACGGAGGTCGCTCGACGGGTCGAGGATCAGAATCTGCTCCAGTTTGGACATGACAGCCGTTAAACGGGACACACACACTCGCGTGCTGCTCAAGAGCCCCGGCCACGACGCGCGCGCACTCACGATCACACACACATACACACAACACAGCCGCGCGCGGCTCGAGCACTGGAGGAGACAGGCCGGCTGCGCGCACGGCGGGACACGTCACTCAGATGAACAGAGGGGAAACTGTTGTAGTTTTTTTTCCTTTCCTCACAGCTGTTATCCTATTTCCACATGAGTCTATTTAATTAAAAGACAAAGACGCGGGATTAATTCGGTTAATCTGAATCACTTCAGCAGCTGTGGTCGCAGTGCGCATGCGCGGTGACTGATGACCCCTGGGGTTACACGTCGTTCTAGACAACAAATACATAAAAGCACAGAAACTGGTCGAACTGGTAAAGTGTGTGTGTGCGCGCGTGTGCGTAGCCTTCTGCCACGCCGCATATTTCAAAAAATAAAATAATATAATATACCATGTGCAACAAATAAACGTCTCACTTTTAGACTCTAATAAAAAAATAAAAAGAAATAAAAAAAAAATACAATAAAACTATTCTTTAACCAAAATGATGTCATTCCAAGGCTTCCCAATATATTTATATTATACTCATGTATTTTAATCGTATTAGTTCCTGTATATTACGTATATTACTGTAGTTCTGCTTCTGAATGTACTTTGTTCTTAATGTCGTACTTTATTGAAATTCAATCAAATAAATATATATATATATTATTTATAAAAATAATTAAATGGCTTAAAATTGTGTAACCTATAAATAAACAAATAAGTAAATAAATACGTAAATAAGAATAACTATCAATAAAGCGAGTTCTGGTAATCGTCACTGCGCATGCGTTCAAAGGTATCCGTGCGTGCGCGTTCTAGAGGCTGCCCCTCGGCGCGTGCGTGATAAAGGATCAATGCGCGGGCCCGGCAGCAGTGCTCGAGTGGAGTTCAGAGGCGCGTGTTTGTGTGTTTTTGTGTAGTTTTGTGTAGTTTGTGTTGCGGCGCTTGTTGGCCATCAGCACAGAAGCGGGTTAAATGTAGAAGCGGCGCACGATGGCGGGTGTGTACAGCTGAACACACACACACACACACACTTCTGACTAAACACTCTCACACACACACACACACACACACACACACACACACACACACACACACACATTCACTGATCGTGTTGTGTGTTTCAGATCTCTCTCTGCTGCAAGACTCGCAGGAGGACACGGACGGATGTGAGTTTCATCTCTCTCTCTCTCTCTGTGTGTGTGTGTGTGTGTGTGAGTGAATAGCGTTAGCATGTTGTCAACTTTACGTTTTAACGTGATTCATAAACAGCAGGTCACATGACCCGCACGACCCGCTGCTATACTGAGGTAACTCGAGATGTGTGCATGTATAAACACGCAGAATGAAAACACTTGAGGTAAACAGACCTTCCCAGAACGTCACGTCCACAATCATGGTAATACCAGGGTAAAAACAGGGTGCTTGTTGATGGACAGCAGTGTTTGGGTTTGAGGATAATAGAATCACTGATGCAAACTTCATCAAATATGCGACCGATTCAGTTTCAGCCAATAGAAGACAGTCAAAGTCAAATATCTGAGTATGTGTAAGTATGTATAAGTATTATTTTAACCCTGTCATTTATATACATCATTTAATTAGACTCGTCACGTTATAAATTGAACAAATACCTCACAGGTTTCCATAATCCTCAATATTTCCACATCAATAAATCCAATATTATCCACATTCAATCACATAAAGCAATATATACGAGTATAGCAAATCTCAACTTCTTGATTGTTTTATATCTTCACAAACGTCGGCCAGCTCTAATCTGAGATGTTATTAACATCATGAATGTCTGAAACAAATTTGAATGATGAAAAACGCTGAATTTCACTGAGAAGTTTATAGCGAAGTCTATGATCTTGCGCTCATCGCTGAGGGTTGTGGGATGTGTGTGTGTGTGTGTTTTGCTCATGCTGTCTCTGTGTCTAGTTGGTGTGGATGGATACAGCTCAGAGTCTGACGCCATTATTGTGCCTTCAGTGCTGGACTTCGTGTCTCAGGATGAGATGTTGACTCCTATGGGCCGACTCGACAAGTACATCAGCAGCGAGAACGTCTTCAACAGGTTCACACTCCTTCAGTTACACGTCTGTTTTCCGGGATTTCTGGGATAATCAGGCCATTGACCGGTCAAATGATGAATGATTATATCTGTGGTGTGCTTCAGGCAGATGGTGGCCCGCAGTCTCCTGGACACACTCCGCGCCGTCAGCGAGGATGAGCGCGAGTGTGTGTCCGTGTTGGAGCGGATCGACAGACTCGCAGACGACTCCGGTACGCATGTCACTCACTCACAGAGAGTCTGTGATTCGACGTGTGTGTGTTCATGTGCTTGTCAAGATACAAATAGGATTTGTTGTTGTTGTTGTAAATATGATTTATTCTGAGGCAATAGTCCGCTTTAGCATATTTAAATCTGCATGTTTGTTATGGTTCTGATGTGATCTTCGTTTTGAACTATTTTCGCTGCTGAAATAGAACAAAAACAGTCAATATTGGGTCTAAAACGTAAGTGATTTAATATTAATTACTTAGTCGTATGAAATCAGTGTCACGTTTTCAATCGTGATGGTGTTCCACACTCTTGGTCGTGTGAGGTCGCCTAACCTTATCATGTGTTGTAACGTTTGTTCCTCAGAGCCGACGGTTCGAGCGGAGCTCATGGAACAGATCCCACACATCGCCATCTTCTGTCAGGAGAACCGGCCCTCCATTCCCTTCGCCTTCTCCAAGTTCCTCTTGCCCATCGTGGTCCGATACCTGGCCGACCAGAACAACCTGGTGAGTGTGAGTCTCTGCTGCTCCAGGCTCTTCAGGGCAGCTGGTCATGTGACGTGTGTGTTTCCTGCGTCATGTGATGTGTGTGTTTCCTGCGTCATGTGATGTGTGTTTCCTGATCATGTGACGCGTTTCCTGGTCATGTGACGTGTTTCCTGATCATGTGACGCGTTTCCTGGTCATGTGATGTGTTTCCTGGTCATGTGATGTGTTTTCACGCGTTTCCTGGTCATGTGATGTGTTTCCTGGTCATGTGATGCGTTTCCTGGTCATGTGACGTGTGTGTTTCCTGCGTCATGTGATGTTTCCTGGTCATGTGACGTGTTTCCTGGTCATGTGACGTGTTCGTCATGTGACGTGTTTTCACGTGTTTCCTGGTCATGTGACGTGTTCGTCATGTGACGTGTTTTCACGTGTTTCCTGGTCATGTGACGTGTTTCCTGGCTCAGGTCCGTAAGACGAGTCAGGCGGCGCTGCTGGTTCTGCTGGAGCAGGAGCTCATCGAGCGAGGAGACGTGGAGAGTCTGGTGTGTCCCGTTCTGGTGGACCTCACCGCTCCTGACAGCAACGACGACGTCAAAACCGAAGCCATGGCGGTGAGAATCTGTGTAAACATTAATATTTATGTAAATATAACTTAATATCATAATAAACCTAATGAAACCATGATAATAAATTACTTCCTTCATACGAAATGAAGGTGTGTGGGTTTAATCAGTCTGTGTTATAATATAATATAATGCATCACATTAATATTCACAGCAATAAAGTTAAACGTGGGCATATTTTAATATATTCTTTGTTATTTTAAATTATAATGAATCATATACATTTTCACAGCATTAAACAAAATAAAATGGGCTTATTTATTATTATTATACTGTATTATGATATTATATAAAAAAAATTCACAGCAATCAAATAAATATGGACCTATTTTTATAATTATTATATTATATAAATACAAATTTTCACAGCATTAAAGTCATATGTGCTTTTTATAATTTTTATATTATATTTACATAAATATTCATTTTCACAGCATTAAAGTAAATAATATAGTTATTTTTTATTATATTAATATTCATTTTCATAACATTAAAGTTAGTCATATGGGCCTATTATATTACAAGTAAAAAAATAGCTGATAATGAATACACCAAGTGTCGAGAAAAACAGAATAAAATTGTTTATTTGCAATTCTTTATATGACAATTAATGGTCCGCACAAGTTCATACCGGTGACGCGTGTGCTGGAGTTCTGGAGTTCTGTCCCACTGAACGTCTCCGGTGTTTCCTCAGATCATCTGTAAAATGGCGCCGATGGTGGGGAAGGACATCACGGAGCGGCTCTTCCTGCCGCGCTTCTGCGAGATGTGCTGCGACTGCAGGATGTTCCACGTGCGCAAGGTGTGTGTGAGTCTGACCGGCCCGTGTCTGGGAGTCGAGAGGACGAGGGCTGATCAGAGGTGTGTGTGTGTGTGTGTGTGTGTTTGACAGGTGTGTGCGGCGAACTTCGGGGACATCTGCAGTGTTGTTGGAGGAGAGGCAACAGAGGAGCTGCTGGTATGACACACACAGCAATAGCAACTTTATTTATATTGCACAATTGACCCTTCGCGGGGAGTTTGATTGACAGGCGATCTGACCAATCACAGCCAGGAGAGTTAGTAGATTAACGTTGGAGGATTTGAACTTTAAACGGTGTGTCCTGACGTCTTTCCCCGGTTAATACAACATTCCTTCTGATGTTCATTCATGTTTATTTGATGCTATAATGAACTAGAAGGACGAGATGATCGGCTCACGAGCCGCTTTAACTGAGCGACGACACATTAAAGAGACACAAAACTGTATTTATTGTTTAAATTTCTTTAAAAAATGACCAAATTTGAAAGGTGAGATTTTGTTTCATATCAACATAACCTGGTCTGTTCTGTCTCAGTGTGTTGTCAGTGTCCTCTCTGCTCCGCGATGTGTGTTTCACTGCGTGAGAAAAGGGTGTGTGTGTGTGAGAGAGGCGTGGCTTGTCGGACATAGCAACAGTAACTAAAGGGGGCGGGTCTTTGCGAACGGTCAATTTGGTTTCTCATGTCATGAGCCCTTTAAAGGATCAGGGTCTTCAGAAAACATAATTATATAATTTTATCCAAAGCGACTTACATTGCATTTCGAGAAACACGTTTACATTCTTATCAGTTCTTGCTTTCCCTGGGAATCGAACCCGTGACCTTAGCGTTGCAAGCGTCAACGCTCTACTGTTTGAGCTGCAGGAAAGCCTTTATAAATGTTGTGATGTTATCAGCTCTGTGTTTTGTGTTGCTGGTTTCCTGTCGTGTGATGCGTCTTCCTGTCGCTCCTCTCTCCCGGTCCGGTCCAGCTTCCCCGGTTCTTCCAGCTCTGCTCGGATAACGTGTGGGGCGTGAGGAAGGCCTGCGCCGAGTGTTTCATGACCGTGTCCTCGGCCACGTCTCCAGAAGTGCGGCGGACCAAACTCTCCTCTCTGTTCATCAGTCTGATCAGCGACCCCTCGCGCTGGGTACGACACACACTTCTGCTCCTTCACCAGTTCTGCTCTGTGTTAAAGGAGTCGTCCACTTCAGAGTTAACATCTCCTGATGATTTACTCTCCCGCACGTCATCCAAGATGTTCATGTCTTTCTTTCTTCAGTGGAAAAGAAATGAAGGTTTTTGAGGAAAACGTTCCAGGATGTTCCTCCATATAGTGTCTTCAATGGGGTCCAAATGTGAGTTTCAGTGCAGCCTCAAAGTCTCGACACGATCCAGCCGAGGAATAAGAGTCTCATCTAGACAAACCAGCGGACATTTTATTACAAAAATAAACATTTATATACAGGGTTCCCACGGGTCCTTGAAATCCTTGAAAGTTTGTGAATCTGAAAAACAAGATTCAAGGCCCTGGAAAGTCCTTGAAAGTGCTTGAATTAAGTGCTTTCGCACCAAACTACAACGATGGTACCTCAGCGTTTCATGCAAAAGTTAATATCAGATCATTTTAGAATACAGTATAGGATGTACCGTATATTCTTCCGTTTTATGCAAATCTGAAATACGACAGACAGAATATCTGATCTCTGTCATATGGCCAAAAAAAGTTTTTTTGCATAATTGTGTTTGACACAAAAAAAACTGTAACATTGTAACACGATGTAACCTTGCTCTCACTTGAAATGTGTCCCCACGTTATAAGTCCTTGAATTTGAGGATATTGGACCTGGAAAGTTCTTGAAAGGTCCTTGAATTTGAAGTTAACCGAGGTGTGGGAACCTTGTACGTACTTACTCGTCTTGCTCTAGCTGTGATGCACCACACATTACGTAATCAGGTTGAAAGGTCAAGCGTGACCTAGGCGTAAGAACCGACCCAGTGTTTACAAAGCCAACGTGCAAAGACTAAAGGTGCTCGCACACTGAGTTCGGGAATTCTGGATCGGGTTCGATTGCGTTTTTCGCATCCGTAAGCAAGTGTTGTGACAGTTCAGAGCCACCGAATGACGAATACTGAAAAACGCATGTGCAAGTCAAACGCCCTTTACAAAAATAAATATATAAATAAAAGGCAAACCAACGATGTCGGACAATTTTGAAGTTTGAGGAAAAATTCGCCCTTCATTACATTTCAGAATTTCGCAACCTTTCAACGCCATTACGTAATGCATGAAGTCCTGGACCTGCAAGACCAGCATTTGTGGTTAAAAAGTATATAAATGTTTATTTCTTTATAAATTGTCCGCTGGTTTGTCTAGATGAGACTCTTATTCCTCGGCTGGATCGTGTCGAGACTTTGAAGCTGCACTGAAACTCACATCTGGACACATTTGGACCCCATTGAAGACACTATATGGAGGAACATCCTGGAACGTTTTCCTCAAAAACCTTCATTTCTTTTCCACTGAAGACAGAAGGACGTGAACATCTTGGATGACGTGCGGGAGAGTAAATCATCAGGACACTGATTCTGAAGTGAACGACTCTTAATGAGTGTGCGCTTCGGTCTCCAGGTGCGTCAGGCCGCGTTTCAGTCGCTGGGTCAGTTCATCTCCACGTTCGCGAGTCCCAGCGGTAACGCGGGTCAGTACTTCAGAGACGAGGGGAACTGGAGCGAAACGCAAACACACAGGTGAGACGAGCGACTGATGAAGAGCCGAGCGTGCCCTCATTACCTGCTTTAGCACTGGATAGCACTTTCAGGTGGAGGTTCGGTGGATGTGTTTTCTGTCTGGTTAGGTTTTATTTTATTTATTTTTAATTTATTTAAATTTTTTCTGTTCAAATATTAATCCCCCCGTCTTTTTTGTTTTCATGCGTATTTGTTAGGATGTGTTTGCATTTAAAAAGTGTGATTACAAATGATTGTTAAAATACCAAATAAAAAGATTTAAACGCAATGAAGGGCTGAGAAACGAGCTGTTTCCTGATAACAGCGTTTATGAACGAGATTTCTGCCGCTCCTACAGCGCCTCCTGCTGGACACTCTTTATAAACACTGCAAACCTGTATTAATGCTACAATATTCACTCATGACAGTAAAATAGGGCATTCTGAGTCAATCTACTGCAGTATTTCCTCTCTCAAGCAGTAGAAAATGAGGTTAACACACAGTCATGCTTGGACAAAAGAAACAAAATACTGTCATATGCCGTGAAACCGGTAAAATTGTGAAAAATACTGTGGCATCTCATTTGTGTCTCGTTCAGCACAAACGCAGAGACGCCTGCAGTTTCCCACAATCCCTCGGGATGTGAGGCGGAGGTCGAGTCCGTGAAGTGGCGTCATGAAGAGACCGAGGACCGGGATTCTCCTATATCAGCGCCGGGTAATCCCAATCCCAATCCACAAGAGGAGCAGGAGATCTTCAACTCCTTCCAATACTGGAGGACACCGATCCCAGAGATCAGCCTGGACCTGCTGGAGAAGGGGGAGGAGAAAGAGGAGGAGAAAGAGGAGGAGAAAGAGGAGGAGAAAGAGGAGGAGAAAGAGGAGGAGAAAGAGGAGGAGAAGAATCGTCCATCCGCTCCGGCTCTGGGAAGAAAACAGCTGGAAGAGCTCATCGAAAACCTGGAGCCGCACATCGACGACCCGGATGTCAAAGGTGAGGGCAAGCTTCTCCTTCTCCAAACACACACACCTGCTCTTGGCCACTTCTCTACTTGCATGACGTATTTCCTAGGGGTGATCCGTACGGATCGGCTGCCCCACGGTTCGGCACGCGTGTGATTCATGGATTAACCGCTAAATTGAACTATCGTAGAGTGAAAGTTTATGATTTGGACGTGTTTGAGAGACAGAGAGAGAGAGATTCAGACAGCGCTCGAACACTGAATTGATTCCTCTTTTGCGTTCTCTTGCGCTTGAACAGACACACACACACACACACACACACCGTCTCGGCGAGTGTTCTCTCGGTCCTGTCGTCAGTGAACAGCTGAGAAAGAGACCGGATGTGTGTGTGTTTATTGGTCTTAAAGTGACGGCAGCCTAATATTCCTGCTGTGGTCTGTGTCATTAGTGTTCATACAGCAGCAGAATAAGCTTTAACTGATGAAACTATATTTAATCTCTATACATGTAGGCTTCATTATTAATGTCTGTACCTGAACAGTGAACACTACTGTTAGACTTTGTAAGTTTATTTAGTATTAATCTCTGCTTGTAATTTGTGTATTTGCTCTTATTTTATCACTGACTGTTCGCTTGTTTTTAATAATGTGTGAACTTTATCAGTTCGGCTCGGAGTGTTAGGTGTAGTATTGAAGAACTTGATGAATGATCCGTTGCACCACTAGCACTTCCTCTGTTTGGCCCTGCTAGTGTGTGTAGAACCGTTGATTACTCAATGGGACGCACTTATAGTCTAAAGTGTTTACAGAGCTTTTATTTATTATATTTTCAATACTTTTAAAATCTACGTGTGTGTTCAGTCGCTGTGTAACTCACGGAAGACACTGCACCAAGAAAATGTGCAACACTTTTTGTTTTTACTACCAAAATATATGCATCTAATTAGTTTTACATGAGTTCCTGAAACATAATGCATGATGGGATACGCTTAGCGCAGTGTGTGTTTAGTGTGCATTAAGAGTGTGTATTTGGACAAGGCATCTGGCTGAATCGCAAGCTTGTGTTTCCCAGTTTGTTGTGGTCTTAAGGAACACAAGGCTTAAAGCGGCTGAACCGAGACCTTTGTGTCGGGGGAAGGAAGCGAGTGCAGGAAGTTGCTGAAACACTGAGCCGAAAAACAGAAGGAGTGACGCACAATAACGGTTCAGAAGAGGAAGATCTTTATTCCTCCTCAGTGTGTGATGTTGCTGTGTGATCATGAAGAAGCTCCAGCTCTTCTCTATATCAGTGTCAGTGTTCCTGAACTCATTGTAGTCTTGAGTTTCTTCCGGGAACACGTCACAATATTCCTCATTATAATAATTCATGCGCAGAATAAAGGGGCGGGGCCTGGTTGAGTTAGTTAGTAGTGTGTTAAACTGGCGGTTATGGAAAGGGGCGGGACATTTCACAAACACACTCGAAGCGCTCGACCAATCACAACACACTGCTCCAGCCGACCAATCAGAGCACAGTGTGCTTTTCAGAAGGAGGGGCTTCATAGAGACAGGAAGTAAACAGAGCGTTACTGACAGACTGGGAAGAGAGGAGCCGCAACAATGGAGAATATGAGGAAAATAATATTCAAGCAGGAAAACCTGTTCTGTGCTGATGTGTGTGTGTGTGTGTGTGTGTGTGTGTCTGTGTGTGTGTGTTTCAGCACAAGTGGATGTCTTGACGGCGGCTCTGAGAGCCACAGCACTGGATTCGGGACTAGAGGACGCTTTCCTGGAGCCTCGAGCGGCCCAATCCAATCCCTTCAGTTCCCAGAACCCCTCTGAGCTCCTGTCAGAAAACACACAGGTCAGTCACACACACACACACACACACACACACACACACACACACACACACACACACACACACACACACACACACGCGCACACACGCCGCTTACCCTAACCTTACCCATCACAACTAAGTGCCTAAACCCGACCCCTGACCCTAAACCGACCCTTGACCTCATTATAACCTTATCCCTAAAACCAAGTCTTGACCCTCAAACAGCCTTTAAAGGCTCTCAGAGACTGAGGACCGGCCAACATGTCCTTTACTCTCTCTGTCCTCACTCCACTGGTGTAAAACTCAAACTGGTCCTCACAAAGATAGTTGTACAAGTGTACACACACACACACACACACACACACACACAACACACACACACCTGAGCTCTTGTTCAGAACTGGGATCATGTTGATGCTCTGTATTTTAAAGGAGTCGTTCACTTCAGAATCAGTGTCCTGATGATTTACTCTCCCGCACGTCATCCAAGGTGTTCATGTCTGTCTTCAGTGGAAAAGAAATAGTTTTTTTAAGGAAAACATTCCAGGATGTTCCTCCATATAGTGACTTCAATGGGGTCCAACGGGTTGAAGGTCCAGATGTGAGTTTGCCCAGCCCATTGTTCCCCGTAGTCACACAGAGGTCTCTCATCTAAACGAGTCGTTAGTGTTGATGAGTTCATTGATGTGAATCTGAGTCCAAACTGATTGGTTTGTCACACATGCCATTTTTCATGGACTAAAATGTTTGTCAAATATCTGTAGGCGAATGTAAATTGTATTCGTGAACAGAAATGAAAAGGAAATAATCATGTCCTGATTATGTAAAGTGTGTGTGTGTTAGGGGTGAAACGCTGAATGTTGGTCTCAGCTGAAGCGGGTTCATGTGTTGTGTGTTTCAGAGGCGTGATTCAGCCGATGACTCTGACGTGAGCGACGGCGGCGCCAATCCTGACGACGAGAGGAGATCCAAACAGCAGGTCAGATGGTCATCAGGGTTACTTCAGTGAGCTCGTTGTGTCTGCATTACATCACTACGTTTTTAGCTAAATGTGATTTTTGTATTTCTGAAATACATAACTCTGATATCAGATCACTGTGAACTGTAATGTGGACTCGTGCACTTTCTGTAAAGCTGCTTTGAAAGGATGTGTGTTGTGAAAGCGCTGTATTGTGACTTGATCATCCCATCATGAGCTCAATCCCATGATGCTCTGCTCTGACCGTGTGCCGCCCGCTGCAGGACGTGGTTCCTCAGGCGTTGCTGGATCAGTATCTGTCGATGACGGACCCGTCGCGCGCTCAGACCGTGGACATGGAGATCGCTAAGCACTGCGCCTACAGTCTGCCGGGCGTGGCGCTAACGCTAGGACGCCAGAACTGGCACTGCCTGCGCGACACCTACGAGACGCTGGCCTCAGACATGCAGGTGCGTTTCTAATCATTCATCAATCATTGAGTCATTCATTCTACTGATTCATTCAGAAACAAATCATTTGACTGTCTTAATGAGTGAGTCATTGAGTCATTCATTCTACTGATTCGTTCATTCAGTGTGTCGCTCAGAGACGCAACACAGTCCTGTCTTTATTTGAGCTCTTTTCTTTGGTGAAATAGAGCAAAAACAGGTGATATTGTGTCTAAAATACAAGTCACCTTGATTTTAATGTTTTATTTTTTGAACTGTTGTATAAAATCAATATTGCTTTTGTAATCATGCTGATATTTGGAGAAAAAACGGCACTCTTAGTGTGATATTGATTAACTATATTAAATAATATAAATATAAAAGACAATTTTTCCCCTTATCTTGAATATTGATTTCTCTCTCTCTCTCTCTCTCTCTCTCTCTCTCTCTCTCTCTCTCTCTCTCTCTCTCTCTCTCAGTGGAAGGTGCGTCGGACGCTGGCGTTCTCCATCCACGAACTGGCTCAGATCCTGGGCGATCAGCTGACGGCCGCTCATCTGGTTCCCGTCTTCAACAGTTTCCTGAAGGATCTGGACGAGGTCCGCATCGGCGTCCTCAAGCACCTCTACGACTTCCTCAAGGTCCGTCCTCTTCATCACTCAGAGTGAGATTGGCCTGTTTAGTTATTGCTGGAGTTTCTGAAGCTCGTGTAAAGACTCCGCCCTCTTCTCAATGGAGGCGGAGCTAAAGCTCATTTGCATTTAAAGGGACACACACAAAAAAAGGCGTGTTTTTGCTCACACTCAAAAGGGGCAAATAATAAATGATCTGATATTTTGAGCTGAAATTTCACAGACATATTCTGGAGACGCCAGAGATTTATACATCTTGTGAAAAGGGGCATATTATGTCACCTTTAACATGACCTTAAGAATTCAAATATAATATAATGCTAATATTTAAGAAAGAAATTGGAGTTTGTTTTCATCCATGTTGCCCTGATGCTCCTGTTCCTCTTTCAGCTTCTGCATCAGGACACGAGGAGGAAGTATCTGTACCAGCTTCAGGAGTTCCTGGTGACCGACAACAGCCGCAACTGGAGGTTTCGCTCCGAACTGGCCGAGTACGAGTCCTTCAGTGTGTGTGTGTGTGTGTGAGACGTTTGAGTTGGCAGAGTACTAGTCCTCCTGTAGGGTGTGATGATGTCATGACTCTGTGTGTGTGTGTGTGTGTGTGACAGGCAGCTGGTGTTGTTGCTGGAGCTGTACAGCGCGCAGGACGTTCATGATTATCTGAGACCGCTGGCCTTCTGTCTCTGTACGGACCGAGTCTCGTCTGTTCGCTGGACGTCATACAGACTGGTACTCTCTCTCTCTCTCTCTCTCTCTCTCTCTCTCTCTCTCTCTCTCTCTCTCTCTCTCTCTCTCTCTCTCTCTCTCTCTCTCTCTCTCTCTCTCTCTCTCTCTCTCTCTCTCTCTCTCGCCCTCTCTCTCACACTCTCCCTCTCTCTCTCTCGCCCTCTCTCACACACTCTCTCACCTCGCTCTCTTCCATTCACTTTGTTTCTTTCTTTCACTTTCTCTGTTTCTTTCTTTTTTCCTTTATTTCACTTTGGGTTAGGGTTTTATCTGTCTCTTTCTTGTTTTTTTTAATCATTTTATTTTTTACCTTCTTGCTTTGTTTTTCTTTTCCTTTTTTTTATTTATTTTCATTTTGTCTTTAATTATTTGTACTTTTTTTTTTTTTTTTTTATCTGTCTTGCTTGGTTATTTTGGATGAGTGACATGAATAGTGAGTCGTTCTCCTGAATGAATGAATCGTTGTCGTTCTCTCCTGAACGAGTCGCTCTCTCCTGAACGAGTCGCTCTCTCCTGAACGAGTCGTTCTCTCCTGAACGAGTCGCTCCTCATCCTGAACGAGTCGTTCTCTCCTGAATGAATGAATGAATGAATGAATCTCTCTGTTTGCAGTGAGTCGCTCTCTCTCCTGAACGAACGAGTCGCTCTCTCTCCTGAACGAACGAGTCGCTCTCTCTCCTGAACGAACGAGTCGCTCTCTCTCCTGAACGAACGAGTCGCTCTCTCCAGAACGAACGAGTCGTTCTCTCCTGAACGAGTCGCTCTCTCCTGAACGAACGAGTCGTTCTCCCCTGAATTAAATGAATGAATCTCTCTGTTTGCAGTGAGTCGCTCTCCTCCTGAACGAACGAGTCGCTCTCTTCCTGAACGAATGAATCTCTCTGTTTGAGTCTCTCCTGAACGAGTCGCTGTCGCTCTCTCCTGAACGAGTCCTTCTCTCCTGAATGAATGAATGAATGAATCTCTCTGTTTGCAGTGAGTCGCTCTCTCCTGAACGAACGAGTCGCTCTCTCCTGAACGAACGAGTCGCTCTCTCCTGAACGAACGAGTCGCTCTCTCCTGAACGAACGAGTCGCTCTCTCTCCTGAACTCCTGAATCTCTCTGGTTGCAGGTGAGCGAGATCATCCGGAAGCTGTCCTCGTGTTCGTCTCTGCTGGTGGGTTTTCTGGGAGAACTGGTGGAGAAGTTCTGTCACTCCCGGAAGTGGTCCGGTCGGCAGGCGTTTGCCTTCGTCTGTCAGGTGAGACGCGCTCTTCCTCCTCTTCCTCATCATCATCAGTCAGTGTGTGTGTGTTGTCCTGACGCGTGTCTCTGTGTGTGTCAGCTGTCCGTGGAGGAGGAGTGTGTGTCTCTGGATCAGTTTCGGAGCATCTTCTCCCTCCGCTGCTCCTGCTGGCGTCTGATCCCGTTCCTAACGTGCGAGTCCTGCTGGCCAAAACCCTGAGGCAGACCCTGCTGGAGCGAGGTGTGTGTGTGTGTGTGTGTGTGTGTGCACGCTGCTTTCTGGTGGTTTAATGTATTTTTACTGTTATGTTTTTTTATTTCTGGTTTTATTTTTCCTATTTTCTTTGGATTTATTTTCTTTAATTTCTGTTTTTATATATTTTTCTTTGTTCTATCCTTTCAGTTTATTTTTGTTCATTCATGTATTATATTTATTAATTAATGTTTTCCTTTTTTTTTTCATGTTTTTCCTTTTTATTTACCTTTATTTTCCCTTTTCTGTCTTTTTATTTTCCTCTTTCATTTATTTGTCCCTTTATATTATTTACCCTTTTCTTTCCTTTTATATTTTATTCTTTTATTTTAGTTTTTATGTATTTTTTGTTTTTTCTTATTGTCTTTTTCTTGTCGTCTTCTAGACAGAAGTAACTTTTCCTTTAGTTATTTTAGTTCTGTTGGTCTTTTTTTCTTCTTTCCATTTTATTTCCATTTCTTTGTCTGTTTTTTTCTTTTTGTTCCTTTTCTTTTTTCTCCTTTCTGTCTTTTTAATTTTCTTTTATGCATTATTTTTCCTTGTTTTATTTTCTTTTGTTCTTTCATGCACAAGTATTTACCGTTTCCTCTCGCCCTGTCCATGTGAGCGCGCTCGCTGACTGCTGTGTGTGTGTGTGTTGTGTGTGTGTGTGTGTGTGTGTGTGTCCTGCAGAGTTCTTCCTGTCGTCCGCGGGCTGCCAGCAGGAGGCGCTGGAACACACACTCGTCTCCCTGCAGACGGACGTGGACAAGGACGTCAAATACTTCGCCAGCGTCCATACCGGCAAACACGCGTGTGAACGAGGACGCCATGAGCACCACGTCCTCCACATACTGAACAGCTTTCCCAGAATGCACCTCACTACAGAACCTTTTGTGGGGGGTTTTGTGCATTCTCTCTTTTATTTTTGCCACAGAAGCCTTAAACGTGTCTTCCTTAAACCAGAGAATACTTGAACAGCTGGAGGAATCAACGACTAACCCGATGACATGTGACCAGAGGAACCGGCTCTAATATATGCTGCACACACACACACACACACACACACACATCAGTGATCTCAAGGGCTCTTTTAATCTCCAGCGCAGCACATTGTTGCTCTGACGGACTCTGCTTAGGTAGTGTTTTTAACGGATATCACGAGTGGTCCATGTGAACATTCAGTCTGAAACTCACTTGAAGCCTTGAGTGTTTTAATGCGAAACTCTTCTGTATATATTCCTGTTTTTGATCCTGAATAGCTGATGTTATTCTCTTAACCTGTCCCAGAATAAAGTTTCAGATGAAATCACTTCTGTTGTTCTCGCAGTCGTTCAGATGAAGACGATCCTGGCGACTCGACTCGACACTCCACTTAAAAGTACAATTTCAATTTAATAAATTAACAGTGTTTATTATGATCAGTAATATTTATAGATCAATTAATTAGTCAATTTATGTTATCTTATAATCAACAGTAATTTAGATGAATGATTCTCCAACCCTTTCATCAGTTTGAGCACAAATATTAAGATTGTGTTAAACTTATTTCTTTAAAGGTGCATTGCGCAACATTTCATGTTAGAAATACCCGTTTTTCTAACCCATCCATGCTTTAACAATCGCCTGATGGGCTGAATGAGCCCTGCTCTGATCACTGCGATTGCCTCTATAATCCTGTACAGTAAAACAAATAAGAGGGATTCGGGTCGGAATTTGAGACTGGGGCGTGACGTCATGCGCGTGCACACCTCTGGTTGCAGTTTCGCTTGTCGCCAGAGGGGGGCATAGTTCTGCAAAAACTCACTTGCGCAATGCACCTTTAAGTTAATTAAAAATTTCAATTTTAACACTTCACAATGTGGTTT